>NC_136486.1:126618724-126648724 GCF_053919585.1 Euprymna scolopes | reverse complement strand
ATCAGCAGCAGCAGCTCAGTCATTTAACAGCGTTAGCGACCACGGCCATCTAGATAAGTCTCTCGATGGTGGTGTCACGACTCTTCAATGCAGGCGGCGACACTGTTAAACGGCAGGGCCACTAATGATGACAGTTGAGCAGAATATTTTAGCTCAACTATTATAAAAACATTTCGTGTAATAAAAATTCTATCAAGTCGATAGTTAAAAGACAACAAAACATATATAAAGACAGCGTGGTGTATAAAAACATCTGACAGTAAAGTTGAAAAACAAATTGCCTGGTTATACAAAGTCTGTCCTCTTTCTCTCGATAAAAATCAAAAAACAAAACAAAAACATTGTATATACTGAATTTAGTAGTGACGCTCAGTTTTCTACCCAGCTGATCGCAACTAGTCGTTTAGTTTCAGTGTACATCAACCCCATTTGGGTTATTCGGGTTGCATCGAATTATTTTGTAGAAGGTTTTTATTCTTCGAGCTCTTTATATCTTCAACCACTAGTTTGTAGTGTTTGGTTGTCTTGAAATGGATTTTATTGTTTTTGTTCCCTGCTCGGCTAAACATGAATTTTGCGATGGGAGATGGAAAAGAGTTATAGCGTTAATGTTTGGTATATTTTAAGTTAGGAAACCAGCCAGGAAGTGAGGGGGGAGGGAAAGGAAAAGTGGGCTGTTGTTTTTGGTCTTGCAGAACATAAGTTTTGCAAAAGGGAATAGAAAAAAAAAAAATAAAAAAAACACCATTGTTAGGGAAAATTCGTCCCAGGAAGCCAATTTCTTCAGACAGCCTGATCTGGTAGAACCAGACTGAGTACAACTAAACATAGTGAGACAGAAAAAAAAAATGGTTGGGACGTTCTATTATGTTAAAAATAAGCAAGTTTATCCCGGAGCACTGATTGGAAGCTAGTTTGTGAGTGAATAATCTACTATATAAATATTGTTTCGATCAAGCAAGAATTTTCCCCATCAACTATTCGGAGCTCTTATACAAATGTCAATTCGATTTGACACTCTATCTTTCTGTTTTTGTTTTCCCCGCCAAATTCAATTCATATATATATATATATATATATATATATATATATATATATATATATATATATATATAGCGAATTCGGCCATGTGAATCAAATTTGATTTGGTTTTTAGCTGGTAAAGATGACTATTAAGGGTTCAAAAATTGAAAAATTGGAACTTGAAAAGCATAAGTTGACTAAACGTTTGTATTCTACGCACACATAAATATGCATTTATATGTTAATCTCGGTTAATTTTTAAAGTTTTATATCCATCTGTTGGCAGCTTTCGATTCTAGCTGATGGCACTGAAGTCATATATATATATATATTTTATTATTTAGCTTTTGAAATCACTTTTATATATTGGATATCATATTATAATCAATAGGGTATTGGCCTTATGATAATAAATATTAAACCTGCATAAAGTAAAATATCATATTGAAGCATATTTTATGACCGGGCAACGCCGGGCGACCTGGTAGTTTTCTGTTGTTAATTTGAATTATTAGTTTGCATGTTTACTAAAAGTGGATCTTTGTATTTAAAGTTTATCTTAATTAGCTTTCTAATATTGATTTTCTGTCGAATATTGTTATATGAAAAATTGCAATGGATAAACTTTTATTAACAATAACTGTTAGTGCTATTTATAAGTGAGATATTCACCAGCCTCTTATGCCTACAGCAATACACTAAGCCACAGGGACCCGCTGGAGCAGGCAAATGTTGGCGCATGGATACATTATTGATTAAAGGCCGTCTGAAGTGAAGTGGACGGTAGTTGACCCGTGGGACCTCGATGAACTCTTCCATTGTCAAAGCTGACCCATAGCAATTAAGATGGATATATAAATGGTAAATTGCTAGCTTCCCTGGTTTTACTCGTACCACATTTACTTGGCAAATCTGGAGGGGCATCTTAAGAGTGCTAGTCTTTCAATATGCATGGAAAGTTTGAGGTTTTCATGCATAAGAATCTTTCTCTTGGCCTTACTAAAGAGGTGGTCTCTCCTTTGACAGTTATCATTCTGGATGTCCAGTTGTCCTCCTTGCCAAACAAATCTGACGAGGGAGGAGACTTGATTAATCATCGATTATCTGGCCATGCAAAAAGTTGTACTGTTTTGAATTTTTTTTTACATAGGCATCACCATTTATCAAGGCCTAGAGACCACTCGAGGATAAGGGTTCAAGAGTGTACAGTAGTCAATTGGACAATATAGTAATCGTTAGTAATGGAAATTCGGTAAATTTGTTAACTTAAGTGGAATGGCTCACCAAGAACTTATTTACTTTGGACTTGAAGACTATCAGATTGTAGTCAGCTGGAAAGCAGGAAAATGGAAGACAGTTCCACAGGCATGCAATTCTAAGAAAGAAGCTTTGTTCATGGAATCTACGTTTAGGTTTAGGCACAGATAGAGAGTGGGGGGAATTATTGATAGTGTTTTCAGCTAGATGAGTGTTTCTTGTGAAAGTTTGGTGAGGGGGGGTACCATAGATTGAAGCTCAGTTGAGCACTTGCCATGAAAATAAAGATAAAGCAGAGACAAACGAGCAACATCTCTCCTGTGAGGTAGAGGTTGCAGGGAAGAGAAAAGGACATCCCCTACGAGGCTATGAAGTCTATTTTGAACTCTATCGAGGCAGCCCAGATGTGGCAACAGTACTCCATCCTTGGATGTACCTGGCTCTTATATAAATAGAGAATTGCATCAGTAGTGAGATATCTACTGGATCGATAGAAGGATCCCACCATTTTTCCAGCGGCCTTGGCAACAGATTTGATGTATGTGTTCCATTTCAGATCAGGAGTAAAGGTCAAGCCCAGAAGCTTGTCAAAACATGAGGCCTCCCCAAGATTCAATTGATGCCAGATGGGCATCATAGCGTTGATTATGTAATGATTGATAATTTATATTATTTGGACTAGTGTTCTTATCTTCGATATTATTCTGCATTATAAAATATATTTATAACAGTTTATTAACAAAAACAAAAATGCACACCATGAAGAAGGAACAAATGGAGACAGTCGAAATGAATTTTTAAACAAATATAGCGTGATTTTTTTTTTTTTGGAGTGTTTCGGAATGGCATACACATCTTTTAATTATTTCGTAAGTGGTGATCCAAAACGAAAATTTTCCAACCTCTGCAATGACAAAAAAAACCCAAAAGAATTTAAAAACTATATATTTAACAATATATCAACCGCAATATGCAAAATGATGTGTAATTAATTCCTCTTATTTCCTGCACAAACTTCTTAAAACAGAAGTATTCATGGACACGCATTATATATATATATATATATATATATATATTCTGTATTATTTTTTTCTTGCATTCACTCAAAACAAGGCATATCAGAAAAGCAGGTAGCAGGGAGGGAATTCCAAAGTCTAGCTGTCCGAGGGAATAAAGCTTTCTGGCATTTAGGGACCAGGGCACAAGTGCAACGAGCTCATCAGAGCTACTGATATGCAGGTTTAAATGTAATGTAAACCAACATCTTGTTAATCTTTCCTAGACATGGTGCCAAATAGTATCCTCTATATCCAAGTGGCGATTTGCGTTGTTAGGGGTGAATGTGAGTGATATATATATATAGTTTTGAAGTTAAAGCTGTCAAATAGAATAGATCCAATTCGGATCTAACATGTTATATAATAATTATGTACAAATATCTTAAGTACCATATTCTTTATTAAAAAAAAAACCCCGTTGAAGATAGATTCTAATTGATCCGAAAGTACTAGGATTATAAGAGAATATGGCAAATACATCGATCAGTTTCAACTTGAAACTAAAAGATACACAAAGAAATAAGACAAACAAAAATATGCAGACATAAATTGTCCATTTTATTCATCGAAATATGTTCAAAAGAAAACGTGCTGATATATTGATTACATGTGTGCACACATGTTTCAGTGGAATCTCAATTTATAGAGACCCACCTCATCAGACTGAAAAAGAAGCGACACTGAAACAGCTTCTTTTTTTTCTTCTTTTTTCGGTCTGATGAGGTGGATCTCTCCAAATCTGAAATATATATGCACATGTGCACTCAGTAATGTTTGTATAATTGACATACTATATACCGGCTTTGTCCTCCATTAAGCACTCGTTAATAATCACACAGCTTTCAGTGGATCTACATCTAGGAAACCAAACTATACAACCATTATATATATATATATATAATATGTGTGTGTGTATATATACATATATATATAATATGTGTGTGTGTATATATATTATGACATAATCACATTGACACACCATTTCTCGTTAGGTCACCGAAATTAAGTAATGAGTGGATGTATAACTATTTGGGAATGCTAGGTTCTGCATGTACTGTGCCGTGATGTAGAAATTTCCAGGTTCGTATTTGGAATCTGGGGGTGTATTAAAACCACCGGGAGAGTTGCAGCCCAGTTTTTATTAAGACATACATCTAGGAGAAGGAAAACTGCTATAAAACCTGAGGTTTACTGTTTGATTCAACTGAGGTTAGCAGTTGCTCCAAAAAGTGTGCATCGTTCTATACAAGTCTTTACCACAATAACCAAGTTCGTAATTGTTATTTTTACTTGTTACTTTTAATGCATCTAAAACCAAGCTTTTATCTTTACATCATAAACGCTCTGATCACCATCTGGCATCAATTGAAATGAATGGCTCTCGTCCTGGGGAGGCCTCATGTTTTGACAAGCTTATGGGCTTGACCTTTTCTCCCGATCTTAAATGGAACACATACATTAAATCCGTTGCCAAGGCCGGTGGAAAAATGGGGGGATCCTTCTATTGATCCAGTAGATATCTCACTGCTGATGCAATTCTCTATCTACATAAGAGCCAGGTACGTCCAAGGATGGAGTACTGTTGCCACATCTGTGCAGGAGCTGCTAGAAAGGAGTTATCCTGCCTTGATAGAGTTCAAAATAGACTTTGGAGCCTCGCATGGGATGTCCTTTTCTCTTCCCTGCAACCTCTTTCTCATAGAAGAGATGTTGCGAGTTTGTCTCTGCTTTATCGTTATTTTCATGGCAAGTGATCAACTGAGCTTCAATCTATGGTCCCCCCCTCACCAAACTTTCATAAGAAACACCCGTCTAGCAGAAAAAACTATCACTAGTTTCCCCCACTCTTTATCTGTGCCTAAACCTAAACGTAGATTCCATGAGTAAAGCTTCTTTCTTAGAACTGCACGCCTATGAAATTGTCTTCCGTTTTCTTGCTTTCCAGCTGACTACAATATGGGTGTTCAAGTCTAACGTAAACAAGTTTTTGATGAGCCGTTCCATATAAGTTAATAAATTTACCGAATCTCCATTACTAACGGTTACTATATTGTCCAATTTCTACTGTACACTCTTTAACCCTTATCCTCGAGTGGCCTCTTGGCCTTAAGTGGTGATGCCTATGTAAAAAAAAAAAGAAAATCTGCGGATTTATTATATATATAATAAAGTCTTATTCTTGTTTGTTTGTTTGTTTGTTTGCTCACAATTTTATTAATATGTACAAAAAACACTGCTTCACTAATTAATTTTCATACATTTCAGCATGATTTCCATATATAATGTTTATTCGAAGGAATACAATCATGGAGTTACCTTATTATATTAAAGAAAGTGTATTTTAATAATTATTCATTGTTTATTGCAATAAAATTGTCTTCATTGTTCTATTTAGAAATATTATTCAAAGTTTATTAAATTCATTTTTAATTTAATTAATATTTAATTTAATTTAATTTCAATTATTATTAGCCTACGCCAGTTGCCTTTAAAAATGGAAGTACGTTTTATTTAAGTTGGGAGAGTTATTTCCCCTTTAAGCTATTTCCTGTTTAATAGACAAAAGCGGATATATTTTATGCTTTCATAAATCCAACATGTGATCCACGTTCATGAAAATCGTAATAAGTTAGGATATTCAGTGTATCTTAAATAGTATGTGACTAAATACCCAGCCCACCAATAGTTTTCACCCTAGCAACTCCGGGTATATACATGTTGTATAATATAAATGCTCAGTCTCTCAAAACTCATCGTTCAGATGACTGCAAAATGGAGTTGAATCATGACGGCAAACTCTGTACGTATAAAGAGCACAACATGTTGTCAGATAAAGCTTTTAACAATAATAAATAATAATACATTCGGTATATGGGAACACTTTTTCAACGAAGCATGTGTTAAGCTATTTTTATTATTGTTGTGTGAGTGTGTGTGAGTGTGTGTGTGTTAGAAGATCGACAGATACCACGACATGTATATTAATTTCTTAAGTGCTATTCTTGGAATTGTAAAACCGTCTTCTTATTAAAGAGAGTGTCCCCCGTTATCATGTGCATACTGTGGTGGCTTTTGTAGATAAATGGAAACATTTTAGCCTGAAAAAAACACAGAAAAAAAATCTGGCCTTGTCAACGTTTTCCCATTGTTGCTTCAATAAACACACAATGAATACAACTGCCGAAATTTTCGTTCTCACATTCACCAATGTTTCAGAATATTCGGTCTCCCCTCCTTTCAATCAAGAGTATTTTGCTTCGTTTCAGGATTAAAAAAAAAAAATCCCTGTCTGATGTAGCTATGTCACCAAAAATCGAGATTGACCCTTAGCCGATGACTATCTCCTATGTAGATTTTGACAGTGCCGTTCTTAATATATCTCCCTCACCATTATCATTATGTTCGGTTTAACGTCCTGGCATGACTTAGACGGCTTTTTAAAATTGACTTCCAAACTAAATTATCTCTAGTTAGGTCTTTATTCATCCTTATCTATCTCAAGTTCATTTTTTAATCACCTCCTCTCATGTTTCCCTGTCCTTTTACTGTGAACTGAACCTGCTACCTTAACTGTTCTACATCTACTAACCCAGTAACTCACATAAACTATTTTAACATGACTACACAATCGAAATCTCCCTTTTCTGCATACCTTCATGTACTATCTAGATCTAATCTCACTCTGCGGTTATGAGAGCTAAGGCTGTCTCTACGACTCGTATTACGCATCCATCGTATCATTTATGTCATTTCTTTCCATGCAACGACACTTCCCGAAGCCAGAGTTGTACCAAAAGAAGGTTGACTGTTTGCTGGTCTGCAACCGATCTCATCCATTAGTTTTTTGAATGCGGGCGAAAACATTACGGCAGAGAAGTACTACCAACAAATGGATGAAATGCATCAGAAACTTCAACAACTACACCCAGCATTAGTTAAAGGAAAAGGCCCAATTCTCCTCTACGACAATGCTCGACTACACGTTGTTAAACTGACACTGCAGAAGTTAAACAAACTCGGCTATAAAAATCTGTCTTATCCGCCATACTCTCCAGATCTCTCACCTACCATCTACAACCTTTTGAAGCATCTCAACAACTTTCTGCTTGAGAAATGCTTAAAAAATCTAAGCAATATCAATAACGCCTTCAGCGACATCATCGCCACCAGAACGCAAGCTTTTTTATGTTACTGGGATAAATACACTTGTTTTGCGTTGGCAAAATAGTACTTATTTGGATCAATAAATTTTTGTTTTAGCCGAAATATGTCCATCTGAATTTAAAAGTTAAAAAATGGCAAGAATTTTCTTGTGAACCTGATAGATTATTATTGCATGGGAGTCATTAATTGTCAACAAGTTGTCTTCTTTACGATAGCTTTTTTTATGACATTTATTAATAAAGTAACCGTGAATAAATAGTAAACAATAAAGTGTAAATCACGTCTATGTGAAAACACACATGCAGACACATAAGCGGCACAAAAAATTTATTAAAGTGACAGCATGGTTAAAAACATATTTAGAAAGTAAACTCAAAATTAAGAACTCCCAAGCAACGTCGGGTACGTTAGAGCTAGTACATTTGCACGTTGTTAAAACGAAGAAACTGGTGCATTTCTTGAAAATGGAGAAGATTTAGTATCGGGTATACCTCGGTGTTGGCGATGTAAACAATCCATCATTGTGGTTGTCAATTCCTCCCTCATTCACCCCCACCCCGCCCATCAATGTTTGCACTCTCCGACTTTCATCCATTACTGAACTTGAAGAAAGATCGAGCAGGACGGTACTTCACCACAGATGATGACGTCATAATGGCTGTGAACACGTAAAATTCAGAACTGAAATTCAGAGTTCTATAATAAAGGGATAAAAACTCGATGGAAAAAAGTGTCTGGATTTTGAGAGAGAATATGTAAAAAAAATAAATAAATAAAAGACCAGAACTTTTGTATTGGATCTCATTGTCTGAAGGCTAAGTACTTTTTATTTAGTCTTCGCACATGCATTTATTCACCCCTGTCTCGGTGTTGCCCGGGAAAGATTAAAAAAAGAAATTCCATGCCCAACCTTGAACGATCCGGTGCGAATACAGACTCTTAAAAGCAGTTTCCGAGAATGTAATGTTAATTTAGATCAATGCTACCTATTATTTGTAATAGTACTTTCAAAAATACCATGGTTGTTAAACAGCCGATGTCAGTATCTCTGTACATACGTACTATGATCGTTCTTCTTATTTTTTTAACTAAAAAGAATTGAAGAGCTACAAAGGCAGGAATGATACCACAAAAACGAGCGACCTTTCGTAGCCCAGAATTTATTTTCTACATAGTCACCACCATTTTTAATGAAATTTTCCCAGTAATAGACGATCGCTGTGCATAGGTGTCCAGATCATGGTTTGTCATACGAGGGTCGTTCCAAAAGTAAAGCCTCATTATTACATTTTCACCCCAAACAAGGCACATTGCCACTTTGGTGTAGGGGGCTACTATCAGGAGCAACAACTACTGGGGTACTATGTTGGGATTTGGGCAGCAAGATGTTGGTTCACGTTACACTTGAACTTCAGCATGTCAGTACAGTTGGGGAAGCAGGGACCTGGAATGGAATTCCAGAGTCTTGCGGTTCTGAGGAAGAAACTACTGGAGTAGAAAGATCTTTTACATCTAGGGATCTCTACTGTGTGGGGGTGGGATTTAGCTGTCGGGTTTGTCAAGGGTGTCTATGTCGTGGGGGCACAAGTGTCTGAAGTTCACCAGAGCATTCACCATTAAAATCCTTGTAGAACAGGCAGAGGGATACAACATTTCGTCGATGGGAGAGAGGCTGAAGCTTAGATGCCAGTTCAGGGCCTATCAGATTGGCAACTCTCTTTTGAACCTTGTCTAGGAGTGAGAGACTAGTAGAAGATGCACCAGCCCAAATGTGACAGCAATGGGCGAATGGTGGCTTTATAGAGGTACAGGATACTTTCGGGTGTTAGTAGTTTTCTAGCACGGTAGAGAGAGCCTACCTTCTTCGCAGCAGCCCTGGCAATGCTTTCAATGTAATTGTTCCAACTCATGTTTCCTGTGAACGTTAGGCCAAGCAGTTTGAAAGATGTGCTCTCAGATAAAGAGTCACTGGCCATTGCTATTGGTGGCAGAGAAGGTTTCTTGTAATTATTGAAGGAAACCATTTTGATATTGGCAGCATTGAATGTGACCATCCATTTTTGTCCCCATTCCACTACAGATTGGAGGTCATCTTCTAGTGTTTTTGCCATTTCTTTAGATATGTGTTCATTTGTTTTCCTGTCATGACTGTTATAGAGTGTGGTGTCATCAGCATATATACCCATCTCAGAGGCAATTTTGTCGGGGAGGTCATTAGGTCATTAATGAATATTAGGAACAATAGAGGTCCAAAGATAGACCCCTGAGGCACTCCCGCATTTATATCATATTGTTTAGATGTACAACCGTCGAGGACAACCTGGATTTTTCTCTTATCTAAGAAGGATTTAATTATGTTAAGTATTCTACCAGTGATACCGTATGATCTAATTTTCCTAAGGAGACCCTCATGCCATACCCTGTCAAAAACCTTAGTTATATCTAGAGCTACCGCTCTGCCCTCCCCCGCTTTGTCCAGTGAATGTTATATATGTTCAGAGATTACAGTGAGGATGTCTGCTGTGGAACGGGCTTGTCTAAATCCATATTATTTGTCAGTCAGAAGTTTAGCATCTGTAAGGTGATGGACTAGAGCATGGTTAATTATGGTCTCAAATATTTTGGCAGAAAGTGGGAGGAGGCTAATGGGGCGATAATTTGATGGGTCAGTTCTTTCGCTAGAATTCTTGAATACTGGTACCACAGAAGCAGTTTTCCAACAGCCCGGAAAGCAGGATTCATTAAGGCATGTTTTGTAGAGTTTGGAGAGAACTGGAGCTACTTCAGCTGAGCACTTTTTTAATAGCACAGCTGGGATGAGATCGGGTCCACATGCTTTTGAAGTGTCAAGGTTTTTATGATAGCATGCATCTGAGCAGGGGTGATTTTTAGATCGTCTAGCGTGGCGTCTGTCCACAAAGGAAAGTCAGGCAGGGGGTAGTTGGAAGGGTCCAGTGTGGATTTTTAGGCAAACATATTGGCAAGCATATTAGCTTTGTGGGTTGCTGAGCAAACAACCTCGTAATTGTTGGTTAGTGGGGGAATTGTTAATTGCCCATTATTTACTACACTGTCGTAGATTTTCCAGAAGTCACGCATTCCTAATTTTTGTGCTTCGATGCGTTTTTTAGTGGTTTCAGTATATTCTCTCTTAGCTGTCGCTATTTCTTTCTTAACGTTACTTTTAGCTTCTATATATTTTTGTCTGTTTGAACTGGACTTATGTCGGTTAAATCTGTGGTATGCATGCTGCCTTTGAGCAATGGCAGTTGCGCAAGTAGAAGTAAACCATTGGGGAGAGTGGGGCTTGCAATAAAATTTCCGCATGGGAACATGTGCTTCAATTATTGCTTTGAACCATTCAGTGGTCTCATTTGCGCACTGTTCAGCAGGAAGAGAAAAAATATTTTCCCATGGAGCATCTCTGATAAGATCTCTGATTGCTTCCCAGTCAGCCTTTTTATAATATCTCGTTGTTTTGAGCACTGGCTATTCAGTTTTGGGTCTAGAGTTTAGGGTGATTTCGACCATTATCGCTGCATGATCAGCATTCCCGAGTGGGCTGTCTGCATTTGTTATACAATCATCGAGAACTGTGGTCAGAAATAGATCTAGAGTGATGCGTGTTGTTCTTGCTGGTCAGGGAAACGGGTTGGAAACGTAACAATTTGTGATAAGGAGTGAGATATAGTGAAGCTATGTGTTGTGTTTCCCGCTGCATCTGTGTAAGTAGAGAATCCAAGCCAGTTTTTGTGGTGGACATTAAAGTCACCAAATACATGTACTTGTGCGCTAGTGTCGAAGGAGAGTGCTGTGTCTATGCTGTCAGAGATTTTGCTTATTATGGCGCAGTCCTGGGTCGAGAGAGAGCGGTAGAGAAAATAAAAGTAGCTAATGTTATGTTGTATCTTTAGTCTAAAGCATATAAAGGCTTGATCATCCAATTCTCGGTTTGTTTCTCTAGTCAAGGGGAGGATGTTATGAATGTAGACTCCAAGTCCGTGCATATTTCTGTCAGATCCTTATGGCAGAGTGGGAGATAGCCAGGCATGTTAAAGTAGTTAGAGGGGATGGAGAAGTGTAGGTTAGTCTCGCTTAGTGCTAAGATATCCGGGGTATTTGTTAGGAGAAATGCTTCAACATCAGCTAAATTAGTTCTAAGCCCACGGATGTTAGTGAATGCAAGCCTCAAGGGCAAGTTGGATTTGTTTGTCCCTAGGCCTGGTTTAAGCTTATTTTTTTTTATTGTACTGTCATCATGTTTTTAAAGAGTTTCAGTTAGGTAAGGGGGAGCTGAACAAGAGGTTATGCAGGGCATCAGACATGCAACACAAGTAGACCATCAGCTGACCTTTTTTCAACTAGGCTTGTGGCCTCAGGAAAGCCCATCGGGGATGAGTGCAGGGTCCCTTTCCATGCGCGATATGGCACTACAAACATCCCAATATTATACGACTGTTGATGGAGCAGCCGCTCTAAGCGCTACCAAAGAGTTAGGGCCCCGGTACTACCAGTCAGAAACAGCAGCCAGGAACTGTCAATCCAGTACCCTCAACCCATCAGAAGAAGGTCAACCCAATCTAATTGCACAGGCATGTGTGGTACTCAAGCACTCCCAAGTGCCCAGTTTTGAGGGGGGGGTGTCGGGAGTGGGGAAAACGGCGTTCATTGCCCTAGACAAGAAACAAGATCTATCAGTAAGTGTTTTGTCGAATCACTGTGATAGTGTCTCTGCACCTGACTAATAGGCAAAGAAGGAGTATGGAAGCCTGGCGATAGACAGAGCCTATCTACTCCTTAAGCAGTTTAGGTTTGCAGACCGGTAATTTGTTTGAGTCACCAGCTCTAGGAAGACTGGAGAGGCCTCCCTCCCCTTAGGTTCAGTTTCAGAGCTTTCCTTCTCCTAGACGGGTGATCTGGGAAGATCTACTGGGTCCATTAGCCCTGAGAGGGTTTGCTCCACACCCGGGTCCTAATTCAGGTATTTCTGTGACCCCGCGTGGTTAGTTAATGTTACAAGGTTAGTTTGTAGAGGTTATATATCTAATGAATAGTTACACTCCTCAAAGTGATTTAGGGACATTGCTATTTCATTGTTACTAAGGAGCAAAAAGCTCATACAGTGGAAGCAGCTATGTGAGCTTGTTAGATAAGGCGTTAATGTGGATCAAGACTTTTACCTTTTAGATTTTTCCATTTTTTGAAATTTATGTTAGTTTAGGTACAGGATAACGTTATAGTGTGTGTAGGTATTAGGAATTGAGCTAAGAATTTTACCCAGTCACTGTATATTTTAGATTACAGGAGTGTTAAGATGTAGGTGCAGTACAGTACGGGTATAACTAGAGGTAAATTTTAAGTCATGGCGTATTCTGTATGTATAAGTAAATAGATATTTGGGCAAGTTTTCAGTAGATGCTAATAGATATAAGTTGTGTTAGTGTCTTTCTACTATTGAAGGGAGATAATTTCAGTTTTCATTTAAGAGTCATCGAGCGTTTTGCATAACAGAGAGTATCGGATTTGGTTTTGTATTGATCGTTGCAAAACCATCTAGGAAGAGGCATTGTTATGTAATGAAGATCGCTTTGCATCTGAGTGCATACTTTGGCTAGTAAGTACCAAACTGGATAAGAATGAACTCTAAGGCATGTATTAGAGGTAGAAATGTATAGAGGTTTAGTGATGACTGTTAGGCGGTTAGTATGTGAAGGTTAGGAGCTGGACGCTAAGGATTCCACTACTAAGGCGTGTGTAATGTAGAGTTTTAGTGGCAGCTAGAGAGGGGGGGCAGATCGTTAGCTTTCAAGGGACGGAGTTATTAACTTACAGAATACAGTAGAGTTTCATTAGGATTTAGAGTTTCAAGTAATGTTTTAGCTTTGGGAGAAAAGAAAAAAAAATTTTTTCCTTCTTTTCCCTATTTAGTATGCAGATTAGACATAGGCAATCATCTTGGAGGTAAAGAGAAAGAATTATTACGCGGTGATTCGGAATTCGTATTTATAGGCAGTCATTAAGGTCAGGGACAAAACATTGTATCTATACAGAAAATAGTCCTAGTGACGCAGCTAAGATCACTGTAGATTTCAGTTACAATTTTAGTACAGTTAATTATAAGCTATATCCAGTGGTTTGGTAGAGATATCAACGAGGCCTCTTTATCAATACAAGTGAGCATATGGTAATTGTAGATATTAATTATATTACTTAAATAAAGTTCTTCTGACTGCTACGGTAGAAAAAATAAATCCATGTCTGTGCTAATTTCGAAAAATTTATCCTGCCTCATATGTTTTTGTTTAATTCAAAATGTTATAGAGCTACAAAGTGCGTTGTGGTTTGCGTTACAAAAAAAAGGACATTCCTAAAAAAGTATTAAACGTTTTGGTTATCGTCAAGCAATTTCATCCGACGCTTGCCGCGAGCCTGTTTTAATTTTAATAAATTTTAATAATAAATAAAACTTTTGGGAAATATTCTGTATTGGATAGTTTTTTTTTTTTTATCATGTCTGATTTTAGACAAACAGGCTCGCAGTAAGCATGGGGGGTACTTTGCTTGACGACAACCAATGTTTTTTTTTTTTTTTAAATTTAATAAGAACTCTTTAAAAGTTAGTTATTTTCTATTATGTGTTAATAAAATGAAAGAAACGTCATTATTCACAAACCCATTCTTAACATGAGAAGGGAGATTTTGTTAACTATTCTGTACATACATCTAACGGTTTAATAATTAGAAATATACTATAAAAATTTAATTCATATAAAAAAATCCTTCAAGCAGTTGTTTTTGGTTTTAGTATAAAAAGAGACATTTGTAAAAATATATTGTACGTTTGTCTGTTTGTTTTTAGTTTAATAAAAAAGTTATTTTCTATTTTGTGTTAGTAAAACAAAGAAAGTAGATTGTTTTGTTTTAAAAGATAATAGATTTTTTGTTTAAATAAAGTCAGTCTTTTCAGCTTGGTAATCTTTGTACGATTTTGTTTTTGTAAAATGAAATTTGTCATTGAAACTATCGGTGTTCTCTTTTGTTTTATCGTTAAAAAACAATCTTCACACACGATTTCTTAATAATTTATTTATGATAAGACTAGGCGTCAGGCTAGGACACCATTTCGAATATATTAGTTGTTCGGTAATGTATCCTAGCATTCTGAAGAATGATAAAATATATGATGAATAACCAGACGGCAATGCTGAAATTAAACGATTCCGATATTCCATTATTAATTAATTAAAATCATGACGTCAGGTAGAATGGAAAGAAAACTCAGGGAGTTTTTATTATTTATTTATAAAACGTTGTAGGAAATAGTATGAGTAAAAAATGAAATAATAAATGGCTGTTTTATATTACATGTTCCTATTAAGGAAATAACCCGGTGTTTATGAGTGACGCAGGAGGATTTAATTATTGGAGAGTGAAACTTTTTGCTACCTTTTTTGTGGTAGTATGTAGTTGAGAGAAATTGTTTAGTCAAAATAAATGTAATAATTGGTGAACAAGGACGAAACGTATGCATATTTTCATGAAACACACTTTAGAAAGTTATAAGTGTTGAATATCAAAGGGTTGCATAGGAAGTGTTTGGTTATTTTTCTACTGAAACTGTAGTTACAAGGGAAATATTGGGATTACTTTATATAAT
Source organism: Euprymna scolopes (assembly GCF_053919585.1). Lineage (NCBI taxonomy): Eukaryota > Metazoa > Mollusca > Cephalopoda > Sepiida > Sepiolidae > Euprymna > Euprymna scolopes. The sequence continues at coordinate 126,633,565 of NC_136486.1, read as the reverse complement.
AGAAGAAGATAAAAGAAGAATAAAATTCAAAGAGTGCTGATTAAAACAAGATATCAGATCTATCACAGGAAAGTTTATAATGCTAAATCAACAGATGAATTTATTTTATACTATTATATAAACAATAGTCTGTATGTATGTGTAACTAATATATATATTTATATCTAGATAAAAGTCAGAAACTACACAAGTCATACGCTCGAATAGAGCACATATTTTGTAATATAAATTCTTTTTTTTTTGGGGGGGGGGTCACCAGAGACAAAATTTTAAAAAACGAGGAGCAATATGTAGTATTTGTTCTGCCCCCTGTTGGAAGAAGGGGAATCCTTCTATTCTGGCGATGAGAGAGAGAGATGGTTAGCGTGTCAGAAGGAAGGAAATATCGAGAAGGAGGATAAAGAGAGAAGTTTTAAAAGAAAGCTTTAATCAGTCAATTCTACTGTGTGATAATATTTTGGCATGTGTTTGAACATTCATATTAAACATTTTTGTTGACCAAACTAGGAATATTGCCACTGAGACCTAAGGGCTACTGTGAATTAGGATGCTCCATAAATCTAGCCTCTAAGTGCAGCTATATGCTTGTTCACATTACAAATTACACATTACATTGTTCGCATTTTAGTAGAGTCGAGGAAACATGGAGCAGGTAAGAAATTCGAAATCCATCATGTTCGAAGAAAAAAAAGCTATTAGAGTAGAAAGCTTTCCAGGCATCTGAAAAATTTGTCGTTATGGGCAGCTCTGTAAAAGACACGATTGTTTTTTTTATTTTTTATTTTTTTTATAAATTTGACAGAAATAACAAGTGAGTATTTGTAAAACAAGTACAGGAAAACAACAATTCACGAATAGGAGTAAAGCTAGTGTGGAACCCTTCTAGCCCGGTAGAGGAAGCCTGCCTTCTTTGCAGCATACTTGGCAATATCTTCATTACATATGTTCCCTTATAGATAGATATGCTAGTAAGATGTACAGAATGATGAGAAATAGTTCCCCCCCTCACCACGTCAACTCGAGTAGTTTTCAAATCAAATCATTTGAAATTAATTTCAGTCTCTTGTGAATTATTAATCTCCACTTTTCTTTTGTTTAAATCTTTGAATTTTCAATCTAATCTGCTTATATAGTTTACATTTATATTAATGCTTCGAGTTTTCCTTTTCTTGTACTTTTTGTTTCTCCGTCAGGTGATATTGTCTTCCAAATATTTAATAATATCACTGATATCATTTATTTGAATTGTGTAGAACTTTTTTTTTTTTTTAACACTGCTCCACTTAACTTGATCTTAGTCAGTGATAGCGTCTTCTGAACTATTAATAATGTCACAAGGCTCATTAATTTGACTGTTGTAAAACATTTTTCTTAACATTACCCTTGTCTTACCTTGATATTAACTAATATTATGTTAACTAAACAATGGTATAAATGTTGTACTTTATTTCATTTGGTGGCACCATATCGATTCCTTTATTTTCTTGTGTCTGTCACGAATGGTGTTATTGTTTTCTAATCGCTGAATAATATCACTACTGTTATTTTCCCCAAATTTTGAATGACTCTTTCTTCAATTTTAAAGTCACAAAAGTTTGTGCGGGGGGGGGGGGGCTAACGTTATAAATGTCCAGTGCCTGAATGTAAGCTAAAAGAGGGTGGATCAGAGACTGATCAACTCTGATCGGGTCGGCGCCGTGAAGAAAATATAATTTTGAAAGACCCGAAAGTCTCTAATGATCCATGACGACACCTTCCAGCACCCTACTATCGTGCGTATGTTTATACTTCTGATGATACTGTCTTCTTAACACTTAATAATATTGCTATTGTCATCTACATAAAAGTGACCATGTCAGTCTGTCTATCTGTAATATCAAACTACTTTGTCAATATTTGGTCTACAGACTTAAAACTTGATATGTAGTGGACTTGGACCTGTGGAACAAATTCGATTTGATTTTTAGCTGATAAAAATAGCTGCTAAAGGGTAAAAATTGAAAAATTGGAACTTGGCAGGCGTAAATCGACTTAAAATGGTCTTCTATGCATGCAGAAATATACATTTATACGTTTAAGTCGGTTCATTTTTAACTATTTCTTGTACATCTGAGGACAGCTCAAATGGTAACGACTAAGGCTGGAGCACTGTATGTTTTGGTTTTGATTTTAGCTGATCACAACCAAATCATATTTATTTTTTTACTTTTGAAATCATTAGTAGTATACATATACATATATATATATATATATATATATATATATATATATATATATATATATATATAGTCCAAGGAAGAAACTGTGTCGCTATGGACAGCTCTGTAAAAGACAAGATTGTTTTTGTTTTTCATAAATCTGCCAGAAATAACCAGTGAGTATTTTTTTAAAGAATTATCTAAAAGAAAGACTTTAAAATTTAATTCGATTTCTTTTTTATTCCTTCACATCTCTGTCTGTACTTTTATTTCCACTCAATATAAATGTTGTTTTTTTCTAATAAATTCTTCTTCAACTTAAACATATTTGATCTTTTTTTTCTATCCAGTTGATAGCAGTTTTCTTTAACATATGTCGTTTTCATATCCTTGACAATAGGTAAAAGATGAAGCAGTTGTTGTTGTTTTTTTTTTTTTTTTTTTTTTTTTTTTTGGTGTTTTCAAGATGACCAGAAAATTGATGACAGTACAAACAGATAGAAATTGTTCTGTTGTTGGGGTTAAGTGGACGGCAAGATCAACTGATGAAGTAAAAAAAAAAAATCATGCTGCAGGGATGTTACAAAATGTTCATACCATTCTTGATTTTCTTTTTTACTTAATTGTCATAAATAAAATAATGGTGATAAATGAATAAAATCAAAAAATCTTGGAATGACTTGACTCAATCTATGAACAAGTTAGTCTTATTTAAATATTATCTTTAAGTTCACCTTAAATGTGTTGAGTAAGACTGTAGAGTCTGAACACAAAGCCTCTAACTGCTCAATTTTTTTGCACCTCTGACTAATTCTTTTTATATAATTAAGTGATAATGGCGTATTGATATCTGATAAACTCTTTGCGTATGCTCCTAACTTTAAAAGGTATATATAATCATAAATGGTTTATAATAACTCGACTAAAATCATACATAGTGTAAATTCAATTTCAGTACATCTTTAGTACAAACGTTATAGGAGTCATCGTTTCTTGTTAGGAAGGGCACCAGAATGCTGATAATCTATAATATAAATCTCATCTATCTGTTTAAATGTATGTATGTATGTATGTATGTTTGCTTAAAACTTTCGACAGAGGCGGCGGATTTTCACGAGATCGATATCGTTTTGAAGCACGACCCTCCGAATGACAAATATCAAAAAATGTCTAAAAGCATTAATTCCTTCACCCTCAACTGGGTACTTTTCTACAAGGAGGGGTCGCTTCTTTCGCCGATATTTTCGAAAGTCATCCCCTCTTTTCGATTGACTAGCCTTAATTTAAATCTTCGTCACTTCTGGTTTGGTGATGAACGCATCGGCAAAGATGTCACATTTTTTTTTTTTCACATTCTTTTTTTTTTCCTTCGCGGTACGGGTTCGACTCTGCCTGCCTACTACCATTTTTTTTTACCTGGCATTTATCTCCCATCCACGGTGAGAAGGTATGACACATAATTTTCACATGAGTTTCACTTCAAACTGAATTACCGTCACATACACATTTTGTTTTTATTGAGAAGCACACACTTTAAATCATATTAATTCATGCATTAAAATTAGTTCTAGAAATACCAATAATTCAACAATAGTCGTTTTAATTTCACTTGATCTAAAAAGCGAAATGCAATGAATTAAGACATCTACCCTATCATGACTGATAGAACCAGAGAAAGCAACTTTCATGGATTAAATAAAGGGTTATGTGAAATAAGAAATTGCACAACAAAAATTTCAATGAATTTGTAGATCACAACCTTCTTGCCTCACTGCAAAAATGAGATTCTCCATCTTTTTTTTTTTAAGATGATTACCTGTGAACACTCAATAATTTGTCCGAAAAAAGAACAGCGAACAACAAAGACGATTACTTACGAATTAACAGTAAGGGATCAGTTTCGTATATAAATTTAACACGAAATAATCCAGTTCTGGACCGTTAAAGCTTTTTAGAGCAGTAAACCAAATTCTTTTGCAACTAATCCAAAGTCCGAATGACAAATGCATGAAACCACACATAATTGCCTAAAAAGTAGACCTCTACGCACGCACGCACGCACGCACGCACACACACACACACACACACACACACACACACACAAATATTTTCTCATATAAAAATAGATTGGTTAACTGCCCTAAAACATTAAAATAATCCAGAAATGGGAGAATTATTGGTGCTTGTTGAGATAGACAACAGATCGATTTTTTAAATATGTCTGTTTAAACAAAAAACAATATTACATACCTAAGTGTCATGTCGATAATATCGATATCGATCCATACGTCGATAATAGTTATATACCCCAAAATTAGGAAAATTCATCAAATGGAACAACTGCTACTGTTTTTAGTAAAATAAAGTCGATCGCTATAAGCTAAAATGCTAGTCGCCATTAAAATATAATGTAAACTATACGTTCCGAGTTATGTCCCCTGCGTGTAAACTCTTTACCGTCTACTTTAAAACACCTAAGCACCATGCGAGTTTACTCAATTTTCGGTAAAAATTTCTTTTAACTATAAATAACTTTCTACTCGATGAATTTTCGTAATTTTTGGATAGATTACTATTTTTGCCATAACAAGTAAGTTTGCTTAAACGATTTTACATAGAATTTACATACGGAACAAATCTACCATTCGAAATTGTTATTTTCTTCTTTCCGCCAATTTTCATTCATACGTAATCACCTAGAAAAAGTAAGAATCTAATTTTTGAGTGACGTGGAGAGGGGGGCGACTATCCAACGTAGGTTGTGAATCTACATTGATATCAAACTTTCTTTGAAAGTTAAAATTCTTATATCAATTTACGTAATTCAATCGTCACCTAATGTTGAAAGACCACAGAGAAGAAAGGGAAACAAACACCTCCAGACTTTCGTTTTTATATTTAAGTGAATTATGAGTCTAAATAAATTAGCGAATTTTATCGGAAATCTCTTCTGTCTGGGTCCCTTCATCTCGCAGTGAGGTGAAAGAGATAAAATTTTTAGCCAAGTTGTGTCCTCATTGTATGGAATTTCAAACGGAAGCCTTTATTTTATCGACAGACGTTATATACTCTCGTTCCGTCAGTCATGACTAGGTGGAAGCTTTAAGTAATTCGCAATTGTGTTCTTAGTATCGCCTTTAAAGGATCGAACCATAAACTTCCGTATGAGTGTCACTTCGAACTGAATTACCGTCGCGTAACGGATAAAGTAAAATAAATAATAATACGAGCTATCAATCCTCATCTAAGAAATTCAGTAACATAATATTAATGCTGTTATTTTTTTTCTTTTTTTTTTATTCGGCATTTCAATTCATCTAGAGTTTTTAATGGCGAATTATTTTTGTTGGCTCTGTCGATCTCGAGAGATCATGCAATTCTGCGTCCTGATTCAGTCGCGGGGGGTGGTGCATCTTGTGTGTGTATGTATATATACTAGCAAAAGTACCCTCATTGACTGGGTTCACAAACAGCCTACAGAAAATGGACTCTGATTTATGATGAAAGTATGATAGGTTATGAAAAAGAAGGGTTGTAAAGAGATAGCTTCGAATTTCGGGGTATCAAAACCAAAGCAAAATATGATGAAAGTAAAAATAAAATAGATAAACCCCATAATTTATTATACCATACCTGTTCACACTGAAACACTTATCACAATATTCTGTGGATCTATATTAAAAAACCTTGTTAAACTTTGTGACATATTTCCATTCTATAGAGGTCAGGTGCGAACGAACACCCCATAACTTTATTATACCATATTTCTTCAAACTGAAACATAATTATCAAAGTATACTTACACAGATAGATATGAAAAGTCTTTATTAAAGTTTGTGCCTATTTCCATTCTATGGAGGCCAGGCGCGAACGCAGACCCCACGATTTTATTATATCATCCCTATTTAAGTTAAAAAATACTTATCAAAGTATTCTTATGTGCATCTATATCAAAAACACTTGTAAACGTTTTTTTTTTTTAAATTTTTAAATTTTTTATTTCCATACTTTGTGGACCAGGCGCGAACGCAGACCCCACAATTTTAATGAACCACCGTTCTGCCAGATCAAACATACCCATTCCTGTGTCTCGATACATCTTTATCATTATATGTAATCAGTTTTTTAAAATAGTCAACCATATAGGAGCCTATTCGTCACCAGACACACACACACACACAGACATTCAGCTTTATATTATTGATATACACACACAAAGAGTCACCACTTATCAAGGCCCGAAGGCCCCTCGAGGATAAGGATTAATGAATGTAATTAATTGAGTAGAATTTGATTAAGAAGACGGCTCAACAAGAACTTGTTTATATTGGACTTGCAGGCTACTATATTGTAGTCAACCGGGAGGTATGCCAACAGAACAGTGTGCCACAAGCGGATAGTTCTAGGAAATAAGCTTTGTGCATAAAATCTGCATTTATATTTAGGCTCAGATAGAGAGTGGGGGAATCATATACAGAGGCTGTAGCTAGTCGTGTGTTTTTTTTTGTGAAAGTTTGGCAAGATATATAAAATAGTATTATATGCCTGGATCATCTGAGTTTACTTTCGGCTTGTGTAAAAACGTATATAAAACTTATTTTGTTCCTAAACCGTTATTAAATCATATAATTATATATTGAATTTGATACTTTATTTATTATCAGCTCTATTCAATATTTTAAACATTAAATATTGAGTTTCCTCTTTGCATTTGAAAATTGATTCCTATACGAATCGATCTGCATTATATAAACTTGCTTTTATGTTATTATACACACACACACATATATATACTAGCACGCCACCCGGCGTTACACGGTCGTAAAATACACGTAAATATATTTTAATTCATGAAGATTTAATCTTTATTATTATAGAGCCAATTCTATATTGCTTATTATATTGCACCCAATATATAATAGCTATTTCAAGCGTTAAAAATATGACTTCGGTGGTATCAGACAGAATTGAAATTAAAACATTTAGCTGTTCATCGGTAATCACTATCATAGATTTAAGGACAGACAGATATCAAGACTTAAAAAATTAATGCAGTTTAAAGTATAAATGTATATTTGCGCATGCATAGAGAATACACACTAAGTCGACTTACGCCTGCTAAGTTCCATTTTTTTTTAAAATTCTGACCTCAGCTATTTTTGTCAGGTAAAACCCTAATCGAATTTGATCCCCTATATCCCCTATATATCAAGTTATAAGGCTGTAGATCAAAAACTTACAGAGTATTTTGATATAGATCGTTCCTCACACACACCTACATAGATACCCCCTACACAGACAAGGTCACTTGTTTATATACATAGATGTTTAACATAATGATGGTTTTAAGGTGCATTACTTTGCATTAGGCAGTCTTAGATTATGTAAAATAAAATGGCATGATTATAAATATTATAAGGCGGATTTTATTTTGTATTAAGATTCATTTGGTTGGATTTTATTGAAGTATATTTTCCATCTGCATTCTACCTGATTAGACGAGGTTAATTTCCCAAGTGCACTCAGATTATTCCTTACATTATGCCATAATATGTACTTGTATTTAAACTATTTACTTCACGGTACTCTTGCACACGTAGAGACGTTACGGATGTCTTCCATTGCACTTAATGAAAAAATGAACTTCAAATCACTGGTACAACATTCACAGCAAAAACTCGTTTAGTTATAACCTCTGGAAGGGATTTTCCTTCTTTTCCCTGCGTTCTAGTTTTCGTTCAGTTTTGAAAGACAATGGATAACCCCTGTAAGGGTTGCTGTGCATGTAATTGCGAAGCAAGAATTGCATATTTACAACTGCATCCTTCTTGAATCAACACTGCTTGAACGACTGGAAATAATGACAAGATTTTAACGTTGTTGGTTCCGGGACAACGTTGAGTAACACGAACGTATGTTTGTAAAATAGAATGTTATCGTTGGAATGTACCAGGAATGTTAATTTGATAAAATGAAATTTAGAAACAAGTCAAGAATTTTAGTATTGATAAGTTGATAGATAAAGAATACGTCACAGGAATCAGGCGATGGTCATGAAGTATACGTGTTAATTACGTTATTAGAAGAGATGTGTTTTTGTACAAGTAGGTTTTAGACTTGAGTCAGGTCTGGGAGAGACAGTTGGATATCGGCCTTTGGCCAGGCCGGACATCGAATGAGGTAATCCAATCGATACGAGTTGGGTCCAAAAGAGTTGAACAAGGGTGAAATTGTAACCTCGACAGAATAATTGAAAAATAAAAGAGTATGTAATCACCAACGTTGTTAAGAAGACGATATGACACGATGACCAAAAAGTATGCTATAAGATAAAAATGAAATGTAATAAGTCTTCAGACATACCTCGTCACCATACTGTATATCGATGCTCTATGGCTGACTGGAATAGCTTCCGTATATTCATATCTGATTTACCTCTGCACTCCATGTTTAAAAAGGATGTATGCTCTATCGTATCAGACCTGACCGAATGGTTAATTGTAGGCATAGACCGATTCATACCATCCAAAAAATTCCCACAAAAACCTAACAGCCAGCCATGGTTCTCCCCTAAATGTGCTGCTGCCATCGTGCACAGAAATCACTTTTTCCATAGCTACCAACATAATAGATGTACTGAGACTAAAACTGCTTTCAGGACTGCCAGCAACCACTGTAAAAGAGTAATAAAAAATGCAAGAGAGCTATATGCTCAGTCCATTAAATCCAAAGTAGCTGAGCAGCAGCTTGGTTCCCACCAGTTTTGGCAAATAGCAAAAAGGATCCTGAACAAAAGCGTGTGTTCTATCCCAATCATCACCAATGGACCTGAGGTCATCTCATCAGCATCAGACAATGCCAAACTATTTGCAAAGAACTTTGCAGCTAATTCTACTCTATGCGACGAAGGCCATCAACTCCCCATATTTCCTCCTATAACACACCACACGCTATGCAACATACAAATATCTGTGTGTGAGGTCGCCAAGCTAATCAAGAACCTTGATTCCAGTAAAGCAACTGGCCCTGACGGCATTCCAGTTATAGTGATGAAAAGACCCAACCAGAACTTGCCCCCATACTTACAAAACTGTTTAAGCGTTTCCTTAAGGACAAGTGCTTTCCAACACCCTGGAAAACCTCATAAGTATGTCCTGTATTTAAGAATTCAGGTGAAAAGTCATCTCCCTCTCAGTACAGACCAGTGTCATAAGTAAGTTGTTGGAATCCATATCAAATAGAGAAGTAGTCAACCACCTCAGCAGAAACAACTTCTTAGTGACATGCAATATGGTTCCCTCTCCGCAAGATCTACAGCAGATGTGCTAACGGTTATATCTCATAGGATTAGTGAATCTCTTGACAAAGACTTCCTTTCCAGGGCAATTGCTCTTGACATATCAAAGGCCTTCGATAAGGTATGGCAGAAGGATCTACTTCACACGATTTCCAGCTACGATATCACTGGTAATGTTTTCTCAATCATTAAATCATTTCTCTCCGATAGGTTCATAAGAGTAGCGGTTGATGGGCAGAAATCAGAGGCCCACAGTATTAATGCTGGAGTCCCTCAGGGGTCCATCCTGGGCCCAACTCTCTTCCTGATCTACATCAATGATCTTCCAAAACACATACTTAAATCATTCGTTGACATCTATGCTGATGACACAACCATCTATGGCAACACATCAAAGGCCGTAAATGACAAGGTTCTCTCTAATTCTCTCTCTTCTGATCTTGAGCACGTGGTACAGTGGGGGAAGAGGTGGCTGGTTACTTTTAATGCATCCAAAACCAAGCTTCTATCTTTACATCATCAACGCTCTGATCCCCATCTGGCATCAATTGAAATGGATGGCTCTCGTCTTGGGGAGGCTCCATGTTTTAACAAGCTTTTAGGTTTGACCTTTACTCCTGATCTTAAATGGAAAACGTACATCTGGTCTGTTGCCAAGGACACTGGGAAAATAGTGGGATCCTTCTATCGCACCAGAAGATATCTCACTACTGATGCAATTCTGTATCTGTATAAAAGCCAAGTACGTTCAAGGATGGAGTACTGCTGTCACATCTGGGCAGGAGCTGCTAAAAACAGCCTATCCTGCCTTGACAAAGTACAAAATAGACTTCGTAGCTTAGTGGGGGATACCCTTTTCTCTTCCCTGCAGCCTCCTTCCCACAGGAGAGACGTTTCGAGCCTGTCTTTGTTTTATTGTTATTTTCATGGCAAGTGCTCGTCTGAGCTCCAATCTCTCGCCCTCCCTCGCCAATCTTTCACGAGAAACACCCGTCTGGCTGAAACTACTGTCAATAATTTTCCCCACTCTTTATCTGTGCCTAAATCCAAACGTAGATTCCATAAGCAGAGCTTCTTTCTCAGAAGTGCACGACTGTGGAACTCTCTTCCGTTTGCCTGTTCCCCACCTGACTACAACTTAGATGTCTTCAAGTCCAACATAAACAAATTTCTGACAAACCGCCCTCTTAAGTAAGAAACTATCAAATCTCCAATACTAATGATTACTGCAATACTATCCCATTGATTACTGTACACGCAATAACCCTTATCTCTGAGTTTCCTTGATAAGTGGTGACATCCATGTAAAAAAAAAAAAATAAATGCAAATATGATGAATTTTTTTTTTCAATACTTTCCCATCAATAAGATACAATAACGCAAGGCTGCTCCCCAGCTGAATACAGCATGGTTGTTTAAAGTCCAATGTTAACAAATTATTGCCAAGCTGCCTACATAAATCATATTTTCATTATTTAACCCACCGTTTCAGATCCTCTCAACGTGTGACACAATGAAGAAGTTCCCTTATTGGGGAGCTAGGGACTTCAATATCAATTAACCTTGTGAACAACTAGTTCTGTACTTGTGGGGAAGCGCACGCATTTCATGCAGGTGCTGTGTGATTTTCAAAATGTCAGAATATACCAACCAGGTTTGACTGACAGTTGTTATTAAACTCGGTTGTGTCAAAACGACCTAAGATCCCAGAATTCGAAAGGTCAAACCTAAAAGAACTCATCTCAAGCCCAACAAATCTAAACAATGTTCAAGTATTATTATCTTTCTCTCTTTCTTTTTTATTCCTCTCTTTCTCTCTCTTTCAATGAAGAAAGAGATGAGAACTGAATTATGATGATATTGTTTTGAACCATCGAGGCGTTTTAACTCCGTCGAAAGCAGACGGTCGCGTGCTAGCGACGCTCATAAGTTTTGCGCGCCGGTCGACGATGGACGGTCGAGAATGGGTTTCAAAGTTAAATCCTCATTGTAAATGTTAATAATAAAATTATTTTAACATTATAAAAAATATGCCTTGTTTTCTTATTCAATGCAAGTTCAATTTGAGTTCCTGATTTCAACAATAATGATAAAACCCTACCAGCAATGGCGTCAAGACGAGACCCATGCCAGCCGTAGATGTTTCTATCGTTCACGTGCCTATTGTTTAATCGTGTCTGATTTTCCGTTTCCAGAATGTTTCTCAACCAAGTAACGGATAAACGTTCGTAGCACAAACGTATTGTTCATCGTCAACTGACAATCTCATCAGTGCTTATTACTGACTGGTTTTTGCACGTTGATAAGCGGTGACTCATTAGTATAAAACAATGGTTTCTCGGGTTTGTAGTTTAAGGCAGGATTATATACAACAAGACAAAACTGCATGGAATTCAAGTAAATGCCCCCCCCCCCCCGTGAAACTGTTGTAACTTGAATATCAAGGTTAACAGAAAATAATACGCGCGGGGCGTAGGCTCGATAATAAATACTAATGAGAACACTTTCAACACACCTGGCTATTAGCAAAATCTTGTAACCGTTAGTTTGAGTTAGCAAATCTCATTAGTTCTCATTAATACTTGTTCACTTCATATCAAAAACATGATTCCATCGAAGTGAACATATACTATACTGCCCCCTTCCTTCAAAGGAGAATATAATGTCTGGGAAAATAGTATAATGACAACAGAAGAGACACTACGCTGCCCTCCAAATGAGGGGGTAATTCTTGATAGGGTGGTCTCAGGATAGCAGAACAGATAAAGCAGTACCTCAACCGACACTTACCCAAAGAAAATGATATTATAACAGAATATATACTACATAGTCTCCCTTCTGAATTTAGCATTGAAAGATAATATACACATTAGTCTGATTAGTCTGAAATAGTATAGTAAACGGAATTGAGCGTTAATAGATAGGTAGTAGTAGTAGTAGTAGTAGTAGTATAGTTTCGGTTTCAAACAGAGGGATACCAAATTTCCACAAGTAAAATATATATATATATATATATATATATATATATATATATATATATATATATATATATATATATATATATATATATATATAATATACACAGGCGGTAAAAAGAAAATCCGTACTTGTAATGTTTTCAAAAACTGCAAATTTAAGCTAAATTTAATGTAACTTTTTAACAAACTATACCTCATTTGATTGGCCTTTTATTCTTCTATAATTTTACCTGTTCATATTTTACTTTTAATTGAAATATTTTAGTGTTCGTGTCAATTAAAAAAAAAAAAAACTTCAAATTGAGCAGGCAAAAAGAAAGTCCGCACAATGGAAATTGTTATTAAAATGTAACTTTAGGACATTAATGCAACACAAATACAACAGGAACACAATGAATTAGCTAATATTTAGTAGCATAGCTCTTCTGCAATTTGATAGCTTGTAATCTTTTGGGAATTCCTTGAATTAGACTGCAGTAATACTCCGGGGAAAGGGCATCCTACTTTTCTTTAATTTTTGTCCAAAATTCTTCCAAATTTGAAATTTTATCATTGCGTAGCTATTGCTTGATGTAATGCCATACGTTTTCGATAGGATTGAGGTCTGGAGATTGTGCAGGCCAATCCAAACACAGAATATCATGCTCTTCCAGGAACCTCTGGACATTGCAAGCTGTGTGAATGGGAGCATTATCCTGCATAAAGATGGGATTATCATCCAAAGTCCGACCAAAGTCGGCTAGAAAATGCTCAGTCAACATATTAATGTACTTGGTCGAATTAATTCGACCTTGCAAGCGAACTATAGACCCTGGGCCATTAGTAGTAATAATGCCCCACACCAAAACTGAACTTCCACCACCTTGCAGCGTTGAAACTGAGCACCTAGGCTAAAATTATTTGTCGTTCCTCTGACGGACATACTGCCTACTATCACTGCCTAGCCTATTGAACTTGCTTTCGTCACTAAAAAGCACTTTTGACCAATATGAAAAGTCATGATCTTCATTGTATCTGACGAAGTCCAGACGGTGCTTTCTGTTCTTTACAGAAATCTTTGGCTTGCGTCTTGCAACATATCCTCGCAAATTAAATTCCTTTAATCTGTTCTTGACAGTAGAAAGAGAGCACTTTTTAACAAGATTGCACTGTTGTTGGATTTGGGGAGCCGTTTCAAATCTGTTTCTTAGGCTGCGGATCTTGATAGTATTATCTTCCCTGTTAGAAGTAACCCTAGTACGACCAGATTTAGAGGCATCACGAACACTGTCAGTTTTTTAGTGCTTTTTCACATTTTTTTGTACTGTTTTCTCATCACATTCTAATCTGCGGCCAATTTCTTGATTGGATAAACCAAAAAGGTGGAGATTAATGAGCTCCTGACGATCACTAAGAGAAAGTCGTGGCATATGGACTAAATGTTACGTTGTATAACCTGGAACAACAACAATTTTGATTAGAGATGCTTTGTTGCCTGTTGGTGGATATTTTAAACTGATTTAGGGGCAATAATTTAAGCTGGTTTTAAGTGAATTTGATGCTGCAGACTTTCTTTTTGCCTCCTCAATTTGAAGTTATTTTTTAAATTGACGTGAACACTAGAATATTTCAGTTAAAAGTCAAATATGAACAGGTAAAATTATAGAGAAATAAAAGGCGAATCAAATAAGGTATAGTTTGTTTAAACAGTTACATTAAATATAACTTAAATTTGCAGTTTTTGAAAAAATGACAAGTGCGGACTTTCTTTTTGCCGGCACTACACATATATATATATATATATATTTGTCTTTACATAAGCAGTAGTTTGTTGCTACACAGTCATGAGCATGTTTCGGTCTACCAGCATTTACCAACTAGAGACCTCATCAGGCAACAACCCTTATTTCTGAAAACGGAATTCAAAATCTTTTGAATTCCGTTTTTCGGAAATAAGGGTTGTCTGATCAGGTCTCTAGTTGGTAAATACTGGTAGACCGAAACGTGCTCATGACTGTGTAGCAACAAACTACTGCTTATGTAAAGACAAAAGTAACTTGCTCTACTTCTGTATTGAGCACTCTCGTATGAACCTCGTTATATTTCACTGGTTAACCTACCTTTGGAAAACAGCAACCTCAAATTTATATATATATATATATATATATATATATATATATATATATATATATTAGTGTTGGGATGATTAATTGGAATCGGGAATCCGGAAAAATCGGAGTTTTTTGGAGTATCAGAATCGGTATCGGAATTGGGAAAATTTGAACCTATTTTCCGATGCCCAAATCGATTCCTTTAATTATCTATTTTATTTTGTTTTTATAAAACGTCTTCCAATTGCTTGTAGTAATAATAAAATAATAAATATTTA
>NC_136486.1:126611224-126613724 GCF_053919585.1 Euprymna scolopes | reverse complement strand
TTTTACGCCAAAGTTCTGCCATGGCAGCTATTAATAACACTGGCATCAAAAATAGAATGGAACTAAGGAAAGATTTTAAAATCCTTAGACGTAAAGTGTACAGTAAATGCCGATATCTCTATCTCTACAATTATATAAAAGCCTTTTGTGTGAGTTCCTCACAGGTTCCGAAACGGCTGAGCCTATCTTTTGCAAATTTCACACAAAGGTAATTTATATTTCCGGCAGTGCTCTTAGGTATGTTTTGTAAAGAAATTCATCCAATACGTATCGAAAATCGAAAAAATTGGATCTTAAAAAGTCTTTCGTCTCTTATAGATAAAAAGAAGAATTTTTACAGGGGGAATATTTTACGTTACATCAGTGTGTAACCTTGGCTAGTGTAACGTAAAATATTCCTCTGTTAAAATTCTTCTTTTTTATCTATAAGAGAAGAAAGACTCTTTTTTTTTATTAAGATTGCCAAGCCCAAATATCAGCTGACGTGATATTGTAAACAAACACAGACGGAATTTGATGAATGACATTATCATCATTATCAATTTATTTTATTTGCGAATTAGTACACCGGGCTAATTATTCCTCGTAAAATATAATATTCAATAGAGGATTGATTTTGTAATAATACATATGCAATCTGCATAGATTAAAATATATTTAATTATATTGTAAGACCAATCATGCGGGCGTCCAGCTAATGTTGCTATATTTGTATTCTGTCTGTACCATCTAAGTTAGTTAATATAGATGTAATAGATATATAAGCATTTTTTTTTTTTTTACAGATGAACCAAGACGACTATGGAACTTTCTTTCACAGATTCAACTGTGAAATAAGAATGACAATTTGAAACATTGAAAAATAGCATAAAAAGCTCATTAAGCAAGAACACTGTGCTATTCAACAATACTTGTGTGAACGAAAATATGTTGTCTAAATACACAATATATCCAGATATAGATATACCACTTTTTTTTTTGGTAATTTTATAAGTTCGAAATCTCGGCGACTATTGACCAAAATTGAACAAATGAAAGGTCGTTGGAAAGCTAATGAATTGAATTGTGTAGTGGGTTATGTGACATTTGCCCTTAAAGTTGCACATTACTGTTTAAAAATTTAACATGAAATGAGCATCCACTCTACGACCACCTTTTGGGGGGGGGGGAGCTATTATTTTTTAGGGGTGGTGTTTATTGTGCCATGGTAGACCAACATAAAACCTATTTTAAAAAGCGTGTTTTCTAGGGGTTTTCGGGTGTGCTGAAAACGAATATCGCATTTAAATTGTCTACAAATAATTATTTTTCCGGGTATTAAGCAAAAATATGCGCGCTTGCACCTACAACAATGGCCACCACTTATAACATAAATAATTACATTAGTTAATACCCGGAAAAATACTTATTTACGGAAAATTTAAATGCGATATTCGTTTTCAGCTCATCTGAAAACCTATTGAATTTAAAGGTTTTGTCTTGGTCTACCAAGCCACAATTATCAAATGAACACCACTTCTAAAAAAAATAAAATAACAG
This sequence comes from Euprymna scolopes, assembly GCF_053919585.1. NCBI lineage: Eukaryota > Metazoa > Mollusca > Cephalopoda > Sepiida > Sepiolidae > Euprymna > Euprymna scolopes. The sequence goes on along the minus strand of NC_136486.1, from coordinate 126,612,185 downwards.
ACGCACCCTCCCCCCAAAAATGCGGCTATAACGTGGATGTTCATTTTACAATAAATTAATATAGAAAAGTGATCCCCCACTTTTTAAAACTATAATTTCTCCATATGTTGGAAACTACTTGTATGGGATTTTACTTGTTATTTTCGTTTTCAGTACCCTCGAAAACCTATTATAATGGTAATTTTAAAAGATTTTTTGAGGGTGGGAAGATACTGCACCTTTACCAATATTTCAATCATAGTCATTTGTTTTTCTAGTTTTGTATATGAATTACAAAATACCTGATATTTCCTCCAAACCTTGATGGAAGGGAGACTAAAACTTGCTGCTATCGTTTCAAATGGTCTGAAATTAGAGCAAGGGGAGACTTGATTCAAAATATTTCTCATATGTTATATCTTCCCTCTTTGGTTTTCATACATAAAATAAATTTCATATTATCTAAGGATTATTTGATACTGGAGATATTCATAATCGCATCGAATTTCCAAAATAGGGGAGATATAAGATATGAGAAATATTTTGAATCAAGTCTCTCTCTGCTGTTATTTCAGATCATTTGAAACCATAGCAGCAAGTTTTAGTCTCCCCTCCATCAAGGCCAGAGGTTTTGGGGATGTGTGTGTGTGTGTGTGTGTGTGTGTGTGTGTAACGGCGTGATAAAAATCGATTATTTTTTAATTTACCACGAATAATGAATTATTTGTGACAAAAAAAATCTGTCTTAATTTTAAATTAGATTTCATTCGTTCTGGAAAAAATAACTGCTTCTACGAATTTTGTGTGATGTCTTATTACCGAAAATAAATATCGTATGAAAACAACTGAAATATAACATTGCGTGTACAGGTTATTCGGATAAGATTTTAAATCTATCTAAATCTTTAAAAATACACACATATCTCAGTAAACTGCTATAGTTATTTAACGAAAATTTTTTGTAGTTAGCTCAAAAAGAGTT
>NC_136486.1:126588724-126603724 GCF_053919585.1 Euprymna scolopes | reverse complement strand
GGTGTCTCCCTATACACATTTGTACCAGTACACCAGCTGTGGACCTTCTCACGGACTGCATCTCTGGCAACGATTTCTACTGTTTTGGCCTCACTACTTCCGATACACACCAACTACTATGCATGATAATTGGCAATACACATTTCAAGTATAAACAGTAAATATACAAACAAATATCAAGTTTACCCATGGGATCCAGCATCTCCGGGATACTAGCTATTACATATACAAACAGACTAGAACAATGTGCCTTACGAAACTGTCACTCCAGCATATTCTTTACAATGTATGTGGACGATATCCTTATCCTCCCATTGTCTTGGTATGTGAGGAGTTCTACATCGGCAGCACAGTTAAACGATTGCGCATATGCATAAAGGAACATATTACAACCAAGGTGTTTTTATTTTATAAACATGTGTCTAACAATCACAATCTCAATAAAGACATACAAACAAAAATATCAGCCATAGAAAGAAACCAAATTAATCTGAAACTTAAAGAATCACTATTAATTAAAAAAAAACATAAGCCTAAAATAATAACAAGGTGGAACTAAACTGCAACCTATTTATATAAACAAAGGAACATCTACAACACCCCGAACATGCATTCACTACTTAAAATAACAAACGAATAATTCTATTACTCACTTAATCACTCCTCAATAATAATATATAATAGATTAAGAAGGTTAGATGAAACACAGAGAAAATGTATATATACATAGATATAAATAAATAGAATAAATGAATTATTATCAAATAAATAAAAACAAACAAATAAAAATGTGATAAATAAATTTAATTAATAAAATAAATAAATATGTGCATATGTGTGTGTGTGCATGCGTATGTCTGTATGTACACGTATATACATATTGACGTATACACTTTAGCAAAGGAACCAATCTGCATACACGTAGATTTATCTCCCTTAGACAATTCTCATTATCCACGACGTATATAAACACTGCAGGAAGTCAGTAGGCGCTAACACTCCTAAGTACAATAAGCGCAACATGCAACGATGAATCATTTTTATACATAAAAAAAGTTTTGTTTGTTTTAAAGTTATAATAATTCCTAACAATACATAATATTCATAATAACTCGTATTATGGAAATTAATTTGTCAGCTCGACTTCGACACTCACTTCCAGCCACCGACATAAAAACAAGTAATGCATTTGCGAATTACTTAGAACCTGACGGAACAAGGAACACGCTATCTCTGTGAAGCAAATTAAGGGTTCCGCTCGAACGTTGTGAAATTCACACTCAAGATGAGAACAGTAGTCCGATGAATAATAATACGAATAACCGAACATCCTGTACGACACATAATATTGGTAAACAAACGTAATAAAACTGAAAATTATTGAAATTACTTTTGATATTGCCATTGTTCTTTTATACACTAACTCGTGTCCAGGATGTTTTCCACAAACTGCATTGACATTGCCTTCAAAACAACCCCTTCACACTACGCAAAATGCTTCAAGCAAACTACAACATCCTTCCTATATATATATGTGTGTGTGTGTGTGTGTGTGTGTGTGTGTGTGTGTGCGCGCGTGCGTATTAAAAAATCCAAGTTTACAAATTGAATAATTTTGTAAAATTAAATCGAGTATAAATATTAATAAAAATATTTATAGGACAATCCTTACCAGATGAAACATCTCAATATATCTAATCGAGCATTGATATAAAAGTTCAATGTAAACTCTGTAAACTAGAATATATATATATATATATATATATATATATATATATATATATATATATATATATATATATATATACACATGAAACGAAAATGTGTATTATCATTTTGATAATACACATTATATATATATCATGTGTACTAACAAAATGATAACATATTCACGTTTCAAATTTAATTTCATCAAAATACTTTTGCTTCCTTTTATCGTGGGGATATTAAAATAATGACAATAATTTCAAGATAATTTCCATTGTTTAAAATAAGAGCGATTTTTTTTTTATAATAATGGCTTATCGCAAAGCCATAATATTTTTATTCATTAATCAGCCTTTTGAATATCTTTGCTAATTTATTACACAAGAGATTTATGTGTACGTTTCAATGAAGTAATTTTATTTCGACTGCTTTACAAAAGATACTCAAATATATTGAATATTTAAATGTGTCCTTTTTAGATTTATTTCTCACTGCATCTTCCTATTTTACTATGAATGTATATCTTTGCAAGTCTATTCTAAATAAAAGATGACACACACACACACACACATATATATATTATATATATATATATATATATATATATATATATATATATATATATATATCCAGGCTTGAGATATTCAAAAGTAGGGGCTAATGAATACAACGATGTTGTTAGATAGTGCTCGATAACAAGAGCAACATTTTTTAAAATCATTTATTCGAAGGTAAACAGTTACATTGGGTCGCTACAAATAGCCATCTGTTTCAGTCAATGAGACTTTGTCAGGCGACCCTGAATCATTTGACGCTATAGAAAATAGTTTTTTCTTTTTTTCTATAGTGTCGAATAGTTCAGGGTCGCCTGAGTTTGTAGCGACCAAATGTAACTGTTTATCTTCGAATATATACATAACTCGCAAGTGAGTTTGAAGAATTAGGATATATCTTAATATAGGTACCTGTCAGGGTATATGATACTCAATACTTAAGGGTGGAGCACAACATAATTATAAAATCAAGACAAAGTAAATACGGATACATTTATTTTTCAGTTCAAATAGGATAACAAAAAAGTTTGGAGACGTTTTATACCATGGCATTTCTCAACCAAATGCTTCTCGTCAGAAGAGAAGAAAGGACATAGATTACAGATGCATATATTTGCGACTTCTGGCATAGGTTACATTAGCCAAGAATAGAAAAACAAATAAAATAAATATTGTGGAAATAATAAGGCTGATATATAGTTACAAGGTTAGCTTAAGGGTGGGGGTAGGGCTCGCGTTGGAGGGAGAAATAATATGGGAGAATATATATATGAAATGAAGGAAGAGGTTTAAAGCAAAGAGAAAATCACATACTGCAAAAATATTGAAAAAATTATCATACAGTTGAACAGATAAAGATGAAGAAAACAAAAAGAAAAAAAAATATATAAACTATATAAAAAAAACAATCAGAAACCTTAATGCTCAAAAGTAGCAGAAGATACTCATATGACAATTCCAGTGGTAGCATTTCCGTATCTGAATGTAGTTAGTAGTGATATGACGATTCCAATATTTTTCTAGATTCCGATATAATTACCTATTTTGTACTAAATTCCTTATAAATCGCGAAATATTTAATGATAAACTTATTTTTCCCCATTAAAACACACGTTAAATGTAAAAACACATTAAATGTGCAAATACTTTCTCAAATGTAAAAAATACACTCGTGGGGAAAAATCTTTAGATTTTATTTTCATAATTTAAAAATTAATAAGTATTATTTTATCATGGCTACCAGCAGTGAAAATTTTTGCTTTAAACAAAATCAAATAAAAAAAAAACACAAAAGAATCGTTCTTTGTATTGGAAAATATTGGAACAAATTCTTCCGATTCCGATACCAATTCTGATATCTCCAAAAGTTCTGATTTTTTTTGATTCCGATACCAATTCTTATTGATTGAGATTGTCGGACTGACTTCATCATCTTGGTTGTTATAGTCACAACGTTTCGGCCGTTTTGCCTCCGGCCTTCATCAGGTGTTTTGTATCAAACTGGGGAACCGTTTGTTAGGAGTCTTGAACCCAACCCTTTATTATTACGGTTCCCCAGTTCGATACAAAACACCTGATGAAGGCCAGAGGGAAAAACGGCCGAAACGTTGTGACTATAACAACCAAGATGAGGAAGTCAGTCCGACAATCTCAATCAATGAAAACACCTCATCTCAAAAATACAGACAATTACCAATTCTTATATCTCCAAAAGTTGCAATTTTTCCAATTCTGATACCTATTTTGATATCTGTTTTTTTTTTTTACATAGGCATCACCACATTATCAAGGCCAAGAGGTCACTCAAGGATAAGGTTTAAAGAGTGTACAGTAGAAATTGGACAATATAGTAATCATTAGTAATGAAAATTTGGTAAATTTGATAACTTATATGGAACGGCTCATCAAGAACTTATTTACGTTAGACTTGAAGACAACCATATTGTAGTCAGCCGGAAAGCAGGAAAACGGAAGACAATTCCACAGGCGTGCAGTTCTAAGAAAGAAGCTTTGTTCATGGAATCTACGTTTAGGTTTAGGCACAGATAAAGAGTGGGGGAATTATTGATAGTGTTTACAACTAGACAAGTGTTTCTCCCAAAGTTCTGATTTTTCCAATTCCGAGTCCAATTAATCATCCCAACATTAGTTGTTAGCCATTTTTCTTAAGGCTGAGGAGATAATCTCTATGAGATAAATTCTTAAAATCTTGGGTCAGCATTATTCCGATAATAGTACTATTTTGTAAGGATGCCATTAGATTAGAGGGTCCAATAGTGTAAGATTCCATTTGTAAATAATTGCAGAATCTCCTTCAGAATTCGAGTAGAGTAGCAGCCGTTAGGGAATTCATTGTCTTTTTGTTTTGAAAGAATGTGACAGGATAGGTACTTTTTAAAAACGCAACAGCATAAATATTAAAACCAGCAAATATTAAAACCAACAAATATTACAACCAATGTTGTGAAAAGAAATATGCTAGAGAAGAGAACAAAGGAAAAATAAATAAATGAGCAAATAAGAAAGAAAATTAGGTTGGAGAGATTATACAGTATAACCCCGAGATACGGCATTAAACATTAGTAGCAAAATACAGTACAATATATATTACATATGTATATAATCGAATAACATTATAAATAACATCGTAAGATGGGGCAAATACCGTAAACAGGGGCCAGAAAAACATCGTATTTCACAACCTAACCTAAAAAAAAACATCCAAGGGCCACCGTATCCCGAGGTTCTACTGTATGTGGAATTATTATAATTAGTGAAGGGAAAGTATTGGGCAAGTGTGGGGTCTTTTTTTACTAGAAGACGGGGGCTATGAGGGAAAGATGGGGGAAAAGAGGTTTAAGATGAGGGTATAGAGATAGGAGAGGCGTGAAGAAGAGTCTCTCAGATAGGGTCCAAAAACAAGTGTCTTTAACCTAATAGGTCTTACTTTGTCAACTAAGCTCCAACCTCTGTCCCATCGCAGCAATATTGCATTCCTGCACCTGTTTTACAAGTATTTTTAATGGAATATGCTCCGATGAATTTGTTGCACTTGTGTCCCCTCAACGTACATATCCCCTACAAACCTTCTTAACAACAAAATCATACCCCTTGACTGTTGAGGTCGCTAAATGCCAAAAACCTTTCTACTCTAATTGTTACTTCCCTTGAGCTGCTAGACATATAGTAGCCCCTTACGTCCAAGTGGCGATATTCCTTGTTAGGAGTGAACATTAGTAAAAAAAAAAAAAAAATGGCTTGAAATATAAAGCATCCAAACTAAGAGATTTTTAAGTGGCAAGAGTAGGTTTGGAGATGGCATGTTTATCTATCATTTAAAATCGTAAACTTCGCGTTCTGAAGGTGATTTGTGGAAGAATAGGGAGGGTAGAGCAGTAGCTATTGAGAGGATGAAATATAAGAATTCTATAGAAATATAATTTGTCTTAAAGTTTTAATGGAAAAATTATATTATAACAAGTCGATTTTTAGATATCTTTTTGTTTAGATTTCATGTCATGTTATGTCATGTTATACCCATCCTTTTTTTTTACAAAAGTGTCATCATTTATCAAGGCCTGAACGCCATTCGAGGATAAGGGTTAATGAGTGTAAGCTGGTCAGTGCAGCAAAAGCTCAGTGATCGTTTTTGGTGGGAACTGGACAGAATTTGACTATTGTATGAGGCAGGATAGCAAGAACTTGTTCACATTAAACTTGAAGACGACTATGTTGTAGTCAGCAGGAGAGCAACAGAATTCCACAAATGGGCAGTTCTAGGAAAGAAGCTTTATTCATGGAATTTGTGCTTAGATTTAGGCACTGATAGAGAGTAGGGAGAAATTCATCTATTTATTAAGAACTATTATTCGTTGGATAGGGATAGGAACTCAGAATCTCCTAACTGCATTCTCAGCAATTACTGCCTTACCATTATCACTTGATTAAGGCTAGAGGAATAGTTGGCCAAAACGTCGTAAAACAACAACTAAAAAATGAGGATAATAGTCTGCAATAAATAAATAAATGATACTCAGCTCAATAAACGTTCCAAATAATTAAATCATATATTAAATGATATATAGTAGGGGAAATTGTTTTAGAAAACCAAACGAAATTCCCATAAACAGTTTCTTTCCAAAAGCTTCCAATCTTTGGAACACATTGCCATGGGAATGCTTCCTTGCGGGCTACTACGTAATAGTTTTCAAGTCCAATGTGAACAAATATTTATCGAATTGTTCTCTTAATCAGATTTCGTCCATTCAATTCATCCATTTCAATCATCTCATGATATTGTTATCATCCAACTGACAATCTCATTCACCTTTATCGCTGAGTAACTTTTGGTTTTGATAACTGGTAATTGATTAGTATAAAAAACATAAGCAAACAATCGTTGAATCTATTTATAAAAATAGATGTGCAGGATTCACATCGTCACTGGTATGTTATTTAATTAATTGGAACTCTTATTGAGATGAGTAATTTGTAACCACCTGACGAAGGCTAGAGGAATAGTCGGCCGAAACGTTGCGAAACAACAACTAGAAGATGACATTAATACAACAACAGCGCAGCCGTAGCCGAAATTGAACTCACTACATAAGTTTGTAGTGTAATTTAAATCTTGTCGGTAGTTGAATACTTGATGCTTCGCCAGGGTTATCAAGGATATTTCTTTATCGTGACGCTATCACTAGACGAGGTACCTATATGGCTTTAGAGAGTCTCATCTACCCTCGAGAGAAGGATAGACCACACCAGTTTCTCAACCTGGTGTTTTACCTCACGGTACATACAGCGCTTCACCTTCTCAAATGGTCACCCATCTGGTACTGGCCAGACTCCTCATTGCTTAACTTCGGTGACCTGGCGGAACTGGTGTGTCAACGTGATTGTGTCATATATAATTCTTGAGGATAATAGTCCGCAATAAATAAATCGATAATCGTCACTGGTGTTATACAGCAGGTGCTTGATGATTTTGGCTCTTTCAGATCTCTGCTGTGACGCTATCGATATTGATCCAATATCGATATCTTTTTATTACCACAAGGGATGCCCAAAAAGAGACAGGTGCGGGGAGCGACTCAGCTCTGTGGTCCGTTTCATGACTGTGTTCCTCTTTCCTCTTACCCCAAACCACTGCAGAAGACCAAAATGGGTTGCTGTCCCAGCTACACTATATAAATATTATATTAGGTTGGCAACTAAGTTCTTGCCGGTTTTTTTAATCTATATTTTTTAAATTAAAATAAGAACCAACAACTATTTAATCAACGATGCATTCTCCATTCCTGTTCACAACTTGAAAATAAGTAAATTGAAATAACTTGAACACAAAACAAAAATAAATAAAATCAGACAAGTAAATTTTCAAAACACAATATATTTAAAAAAACAGCCAGAACTTAATTGCCAACTCAATATTTATAAATAAATATAAAGACAAATATTCTCACTAAATTGTTACAAAATGATTAGAAATATTCTAATAAAGGCATTTTTGCAAAAATGACTGAATTTACCTCAAATAAAAGGAAAAGACAGAATAAGAAAAATATTGAAAAATGAAAAATACTTCCCATGGAAAAAAGACTCCAACACTTGGGTAAAAAAAAAAAAAAATTTATGAAAATATTTTTTGATAAATATGTTTACAAACTGATATTTGTCGATTTATATCTTTAGAAAAGATTAGTTAAATGTATTTTTCGCCCTTTTTGTAATATAAATCACTCCAGACAAGGTATGAAGCCATTCAATGTAAGGAGCTAAAAATGCTACTTCAAGGCCCCAAAACTAGTCAACAATAAGCATTCTATGGATAGATTCCGATCAGAAAAACAGCAATTTTCCCCTTTTCTCAGAAACATATCTCATGAGATATAAAGAATAAAGAACAAAATAAAGAAAAGTAAGAGTTACGAGGCTGTCGAAAGGAAATGCAAAGATGGTCTTTTTACTCTCCGTTTATTAACAGCGGAGAATATAGGTTTTTATGTACATACAAAAAGTTTCTCGATTGAGTTATCTCACCAAAAATTTTATAATGATTCTACACCTTTTGAAAAGAAAATCAATTAAGAGGGGTAGAGTGGATTGGGCCATTATGACAGGAAACCTGAGCACAACATTTTTCGGAGTACAACATTTCCAGGAAAGAGATAGAAAACAGGCGTGCAACAATAATAGTTTCCTTTTTAATTCATTTTAACACAAACTAAAGAGATCGGTCTAATCGGTCCCAATTTATTAACTAAGCTCCAACGCGTTCTAATCGCCGCAATGTTGCACCACTGTGCCTGTTTTACAAATATTTTAAATGGAATGTGATCTGATGAACTTGTTTCACTTGTACCCCACCCTCGACGTACATATCCCCGACAAACCCGCTTAGCAATAAGATCTCACCCCTTCACTGTTGTTGTCCCTAAATTCCAGAAAGCTTTCTATTCTAGTAGTTTCTTTCATCGAACAGCTAGACTTTGGAATTCCCTTCCTGCTGCCTGCTTCCCTGGCTGTTCTGATATGCAGAAGTTTAAATGTAACAGAAACAAATATTTTGTTAATCTTTCCTAGATAGGGCCCCAAAGAGTAGCCCCTTACGTCCAAGTGGCGATATGCTTTGTAAGGGGTGAACATGAGTAAAAAAAAAATTAATTTAAAAATAATAAAGAGACAGACAAAAGGGAACAACAAAAAACTACTTATAAAATACAACAGGATTCATTTGCCTTTATAGCTAATACACAAAAAAATCTGCACGCATGTCAAAGCCTTTTAATATGTGAGCATTGGAAAAGAAGACTTACTAAACAACCGCCGAGACGTCTGTGGGAACATGATGAGAATTAGCAGCGAACCGGATGTTAACGCATCCACCATGAGAGACAAAATGAAAAATCGTCTTTTGCACATGGCTCCACGCATCGCTTCCGCTTGGGAAGTAAAAAATAAGATAACCACAAAATAATTATCGACTAATGGCAGAGCTCCGCGCCTAAAATAAACACCTCAAATATTACAGTCGCTGGGAGCCGGTTTGCCACTATAAAATGAGGGGACCAAAAAAGAGGGAAGAGGAGATTCGCCCTGCTGCGTCAGTGAACGCACGGGCAGATTCTCCCACCCGACCTAAAGAGATGAAGAAGAAAAAGAAATAAGGTACCAATGAACTGAAGCCGACTACGCTCTCATGTTATGGGCCAAACGCCTTCAATTCTAAACAATGCCTAATTCACACAAACCAAAGAAGAGAGGAGGAAAAAGAAGACGAAGACGCCGGGCTGCTATCTGCTGATGAAAAAGTCACTCGCTTTCCAGTTACAAGCCAGGACACGCATCAACGACAGCAGGATGACCGACCCCTACCCTAACCCTCTCCATCGTCCCAAAGATAAGTTACATTTTACGAACATTCATTCCTCGTCAATACCTACAAACATTTTACGAACATTCATTCCTTGTTAATTCATACATACCTACAAACATTTTACGAACATTCATTCCTTGTTAATTCATACATACCTACAAACATTTTACGAACATTCATTCCTTGTTAATTCATACATACCTACAAACATTTTACGGACATTCATGTCCTTTGTTAAATCACATTCCATCCTACGAACACTTTGCCTCTCCTAATACAAGTTGTTAGTAGTAAATAAAATTGGTTCTCAACCTTCAATATTCGTCTGTCTTTTATTATATGGAGTCAGAATCTACACACTTCCAACGTTGTTCATTTCATGTATTCTTTGTTGTGACCTCTATGGCATCCTTTCCCACCTCCCATCCCTTTTTTATAAATACCCAGGCCATACTTCATCGTAAAGGGGAACGACAGAATTACTTTGTATAGAGAAAAGACTGACGCATACCAATAGAATTTCTCTAGGTAGATGGAAGCAGTGATCAAACTAGAAAGTGGGGAAAAAGGAAGCGATCCTCTAAGTCACGTCTTTTATACTCGTGACCATATGGTTAAATCAAACAATAACTGACCACCCTCTCATCACGAGATTTGCGATTTCATGTATTAGAAAGAAAACAACAACAAAAAAAGTTTCAGCAATAAGATACCAAACATCTTTTAAGATCTTCTCTAAAAACCAAACAGAACTTGTCTAGATACCGAAACAGCTATCAGCATGTCAACAGAACTTGTCTTGGCAGATAAATTAAAAAACGATATTTGGTACTTGTGCAGAATTTGAACCAGACGTAACTAACTGGACGTTCGGCTTTACTCGGAACATGACGTCAGCTACCAGCTCTTGCCGATCATCGCCGATTATGAAAGCATAACAACGCTAACCAAGGAAAATACTGAAGAAAACATTTAACTATAATAAAATCACCAGAAAAAATATAACGAAAATAAAAAAGAAACAATGACCTACCGTAACAATTTTTTTTTATTGAAAAAAAAAAAAAAAACAAGTTTTGTTTTTTTACAACCATCTTTTTGTCAAACAAAACTGAACAAAATTAACAAGCTAATCAATTTTTTTTGTGTGTGTTTTCCTATTTGTTAAACAAAAGTTTAAAAAAACCCCACCTTTTTATGTTTTTTATGTATTTTTTTGTTTTTTGCATTTTTTTCTTGTTTTTCTTTTTTTTTTTAAACTAATGTAAAGTAATCATTTTTGTTATTTTTCCTTTTCCTGAACAATTTTTTTCCTGCAGGGTCGGGCTGAGCAACCGTTTTTTAATTAAATTAAATTAAGATAGCCAGGATATTCCCTTAGGGGTTCGTCCTGGTACAGCACTCAATTGATTTTTTTTTCCAATATTTTTCCCCCTCCTCCTATTACTTATCAGCGTCTTACATCAGATTACAGTCAAACCTGAGCGCAAGACGTTACCTTCCGAGCAATTACCTTGGTAGTCAAAACGAAAGAGGGGAAAAGAAGAAATGATCTTCCGAATCACAACTTTTCTAATTGTGGCCATGTGGTTTGTGGAAATTCAAATTCCCAGCCAATGGACACACACACATAAAACGGTACTCTCAGACGAACTCGATTGTCGCCCTTTAACTCTGGTAACCAGAGAGCAACACAGTCACGTCACTTCCTGTTTCTTATATTTCTCTCTCTTTTACGCTGGACCCTCAACCAGTCAACATGAAGAGCCGCTCCTATTTGGAAGGATTACCCAACCAGCCCTCCCCCTGACCTATCGTCAGCCTCTCATGAATCGCAAGTAACGTTACTTAATTCCTTTTTCCAGCCAACGAACTCTTATTCCTTCTATATTCGTTTCTTCACATGTAGATTTATGTAAATGAATCTACATTCTTTCACTATCACATGTCGATATGTTTCGTCTTCATTTTGTGACCTTTTGCTTCTCAATCATCTACCATTCAATTCATTAAACAACATGGAGGATGGCATCCCAATAACATAAACAGACCATCCTGTCCTCCACAGGTTAAATCAAGCAATGTTTGACCACCCAGTCGCCACGTGGTCTGTCTTTTTCTGCTGCCAAAGACCAAGATTTTGATTGTATGTCCCAAAGATTCAAGTATAAGTCCTAGTACTGAAAAAATGTTATGAGAAAATTTTAATATGATTGAATGTTTTCCCAATTTGGATGCTGGGCATATTGACCCGTAGACTCATTCCATTGTCTGGGATTTTAGTATTTATATACTTGCCACATAAATGTGAATGTGATGTGGCACAAGATCGAAAGGTGTGGAGGGAAGGGGGTAAAAGCAAAGAGGGAGATTCCATGTATTATAAAACACAACAGTAACAATAATTAAAAATAATAGCGCACTCTTTACATGACATAGTATACTGATAATTTCAAATGGGTATCCAATTAACCATCTTTCGTTTCTTGTTATCAAGTATAAAAATTACAGGTGAAGAATAGAGGCAAAATGTCTTGCTTAACCAATTGAGTATTTTGAGAATATTTCTGTTGCAGTGAAAATTCACACATACCTTCAATCGGGACTACTTTGACAATCCCGTGTCAACCTGTATTTTTCGCTTTTAACTGATAAATCTTAATTTGTTTGACCCCTAAAACTGGATTGTAACATTTATCTGATACAGCAGCAACATGTTCTATGTTTGCTGCCGATGTTAACTCTATACAAGAAGTTCTTGGAACTGCGGTTACAAGTTTGTGTGAAGACTAAATTTTGCCAAAAGAAAAAGACATCGCAAAATGGTGAACTAAACTTAACTCCGGAAGGAGACGTTTCATCACGTGGTCTTGCTGAGTCGTGTCCATCTATGTTTAGTGTTAGAAAATAGGGTACTTGTACTGTTTAATCAAGACATTAAAAAATTAAATTATCGAAAAAGAAGTTTATATTGTACGTATCCGTTATGGAATGAAGTTCTCAAAAACAAAATGTTTACTTAATTTCATCAAGTAGTGTTTTTACAGTGAAAAAAAAAACAATTTGTTATAATACCGTGCAAAAGGTTCAATTTTTAGGAAGAAAAGCTAGTATTAAAGATGGGGAGGGAGTGTTGGCGCTTTAAACTGAGTTATCTCTCCGTGGCGTGTTCAAAAAATTCAAAGATGTCTACTTTCAACATGCTGTCATAAAAACGTGTTTTTCCGCTCTAAAAAAAAAAAAAAAAAAAAAAACTACTCGATCAAATTCAATGAAATTTTTTCGGAGATCTCCAGTCCAAAACGGACACATACAATATAACCTTTTTTCGATATTTTCATTTTTTAATGTCTCGATTAAACTGCACAAGTACCGAAAAGGATTATAGTTAAGACTATCTGCTCGTTTTTCTTTAGGTTTCGGCTTCACAGATGGGAGAATAATAACAAGCAAGACATAGTCCCTTCTGATTAATGATTATCTTCTCAGATAACGCGAAAGCTCACCTCCTTTTCCCCATGTTAAGAATGGCTTTCTTGTCCGCTTGATCATGTCTAATTATCCAGCAAAGTGGGAAGCAGAAACCGGAAGTCAGAAAGAGCAGACAATGTTGACTGTAACTGAGAAAACACAAGGTACAACTAATCATTGCAGTTATGCATAGTCACCTTTTTCTGTTTCAAGCAATATTTATCCGTTATGTAACAAAACAGGATTAAAATAATGTTGTATGTTCGGGTTACTATGATAATGCATTAGAAAATACATTATCATGATAACCTCTTCAACGAGGTAACAACATTTTTAAAAAATGAGCACTTATACTGTATAAGGCACATATGAAAATCACATTCATGTAAACATTCAATATAAGTATCCTCACGCATAAATTAGAAAAAAAAAATATGCAGTAGAAGTTTAATTGAAAATGAAAATCAATGTCCATCTTTTGCTGATTCACTATTATTAACAGTAAAAATATCCGTAAAGCAAGGGGAGATCAGTCAGTCTATCATTTAACCAAGTAATAATGATCAGCAAAATATTAAAACTGATTTCTATTTTTAATTAAACATCTACTTGGTAATTCTTCCTAATTTTTGGTAATATTTATTTTTGTGTAATGCATAAGTATATCGGAGAATTTTTATTTCAATTGCGATTGAAATGAGTGCCCCATCCTGAATAAGCACTAAAAAATGCATACAAAGCTGAAATAAATTGTTTTTCTTCACCTTTTTCGAGAAAATCAAAACCTAAGTGTAACTCATTCAAGGAATAGTTTTTTTGTTTTTTTTTTGTGTGTGTGTGTGTGTGTGTGTGTGTGTGTTAGTGAGTGATACAAGCCTGACACGATAGGAAGAAATGCCCCCAAGCCTGTACATAATAAGTCCAGCTGACCATAGTGAAGAGTTCCGTTAAAAAGTTTAATTAAGCTGATAATGCATGAATTTTATGCTATTTTATTAAAATGAAATACATAAAGAACGAGGTAAGCTTTGAATAATGGATTGATGGAAGTGGGCGTTCACAGTTTTGGAGGGGGGCGCAAAACATTCCCCATGACATTGGCAACTCATGCTGTAACATTGCAACACACAAATAAAATAAAAACAAATAATTAGATAGTTTCAGGATTACAAAAATCTTATAAATATATATGAAAAAAAATATATATACAGAACAAAAACAAAACAAGAAAGAAGATAAAATAAAGATGAGAAAACAAGTAAAAATGCAAAAAAAAAACCAACAAAAATAAAAACAAAAAGAAAGAGGGTGATTTTGTTGAGACCTTTTTTTTTTTTTTTCATTAAATTTTTTGGCGCAGAAAAGCAACAAGCAAGATCTTTTTTTATTTTTTTGGAGAAAATTGCTCAAAGAAACCGTGAGTGTTAATCAAGTGTACAAAAAAAGAAAAAAAAAAAAAAAGAAAAACATTTTTTTTTTTTTTACTTCAAGAAAAGTAAAATAACAAAATATTTATCACCCAACACCTTTGAGTTAGTTTAGTGCTACAAAAATCAAATTACCGTGCTTTGTGGCTCATTTGGAAAGTACTTAAAAACCAATTAAAATGTATTATTTGGATTATTCGGACTACTGTTTTCATCTTAAGTGTTATTCTCACAACGTTTCGGCCGATGCAACCTTCGACCTTTTTCAGCTGTATCTTGTTGAACTCGGGAATCTATGGAATTTCAGATGGAATATTTATTTAATCCACGGAGGTAGTATGTTCTCGTTCTATCAGTTATGACAGAGTAGAAGTCTTAAGCAATTTGCAATTGTTTTCCTAGGATCGCCCACTTCAACTTTCGCGACTTCGACAAGATCGTCCAAAACGTTGTGAGAATAACA
>NC_136486.1:126556224-126583724 GCF_053919585.1 Euprymna scolopes | reverse complement strand
TTGTGAAAATATTTTATCATTTAAAGTAGTTTTCAAATTACACCAATATCTAATTATTTGAAAAATAAAAAAAACGTTAGCAATATTTAATTATTTAAAACATTTTTCCAATTATGTTAATATTTAATAATTTAAAACATTTTCATATTGTGCTATTATTTAATGATTTAAAGCATGTTTTTAATTGTACCAATATTTAATTATTTAAACCAGTTTTATATTGGGCCCATATTTAATGATTTAAAACCTTTTTTAATTCTGCTAATATTTAATTATTTAAACTATTTTTATATCTAGGCGAAATCTTATGATTCAAAACATATTTTTAAAATGTTATAATATTTAATTATACGAAAGATTGAACATTCTTTATCAATATTTAATTATTTGAAACATTTTAAAAATATGCCAATATTATATTAGTTAAAGTAGTTAAAGATATGTTTTATATAAATATGTAAAGAGAAAATGTCCCGATATCTTATATCTTCAAATTGTAAATTTTGCTTGATTTTCATTATTTTAATAGTTATGACTAATTTTTATATCTAATTATTTTCAAATAGTTTTAAATTGCGTCAAATTAAAAATGAATATTAATACATTTTCTTATTTTTAAATAAAATATTTAATTTTGACAATATTTTATTTTCTACATACATGGTACCAACATCTAATTATCTTTTCAATTATTGTAAATTATGCCATTAATTACAATTTGTATAAGGACATTATTGATTATGACATTATTTTTCCAATGATTACAAATTGTGCCGTTATTAATGACTTTTTAGCACCAATTATTAATTCCGCCATTTTTAATTAGAAAAGTTAATTTTTCAACAATTGTGAACGTGTCAGTCTTTTGGCATGTAATCTCTAAACTTGGTCACCAAGATAATCTATGTTTGATAATTGCTAATGTTGTTTTAGTAAAGGGTTCCCAAAAATCAAACGTAAATAGTACTTACCAAGAACTGTTTTTGGATCACATTGAAGGATGTTCTTAGTCGGCTTCACCATTCTCTCGACCATCTCACTAAGTAGGTTCACGGCCTTCTTCTGACAGTACTGATCAATGCCATTGATACAAGCAATATACTTGTAGATAACTCTGGAGACAAAAAAAAAATGGAGAAAAGTTTTTTTTTTTTAAGTGCATATGGTTTGCTCCATAGGAAGTAATGCGTTCAATATAATATCGCGTTGTATTACGAGTATATTCTAAGGCAATAGAATGGCATTACATTGTGATTTTCTATTTTTTACCAAGGATACGGTATTTTTTTTTTAGGAATTAGAAATTACATAGATATGTCTTTCTTATTAGATTATAAAAAAGGGGAAAATATGCAATATGGATATTTTTGAAAAGACCATTTCATGGGGGAACGAATGATAATGCTTTGTGGCAGGGAGATCTTTGGAAAATGGGATGAAGTAGAGATCAAAGTGGAAAGATGCAGATGAATGTGAAGAAGGAAGAAGAATGAGGAGAAGAAGAAGAAAAAGAATGAGAAGAAGATGAATGTGAAGAAGGAAGTGAAGAGAAAGAATGAGAAGAAGATGAAGAAGATGAATGTGAAGAAGGAAGAAGAATGAAGAAAAAGAAGATGAATGTGGAGAAGGAGAAGAAGAAGAAGATGAATGTGAAGAAGGAAGAGAAGGAGAATGAGAAGATGAAGAAGATGAATGCGAAGAAGGAAGAAGAATGAGAAGACGAAAAAGGAGAATATGAATGGGAAGAAGAAGATGGATGCGAAGAAAGAAGAAAAAGAAAAAAATAATAACACGGAAGAATAGAAGAGGAAGAAGAAAAATGTAAAAGAAAGATGAGAGAAAATGATATAAAGAGAAAAGAAGCTGATGGGGTTTTATGGGAAATTATGGTGAGTGTGAAAAGATGAAGGGGATACCAGATGATGTGAATTAAAAAGATGAATGAAAAAAAAAACGATAATGAATGGAAGATGGTTGAAATAAAACGGGTATGAGTTATAAAGAAAATAAAAAGTAAAGAAAAGGCAAAAAAGAGTAACATTGATAAGTGAAAAATGAAAGAAAATGATGAGAGAAAGACAGAGAAAAGGAAAACCACAAAACAAAGAAAGAAAGAACAGAAAGAAAACGGTAGAAAAAGAAAAGAAAAACATAAAAAGTTACAAGAAAAGAAACAGAAAAATTACAAGGAATGAGAGGAAAGGATAAAGAAACAAAGAAAAGAAATGAAACAACGAAATGAAACAACGAAAGTTAAAATGAAGAAACAAGAAAAAAAACATGAAGAAAAAAAGATCAAAATAAACGACAAAAAAGAATAGAAAACGAAGATAAAGAGAAGAAATGAAATGAAGAAAAAAAAAAAGAAAAATGTAAAACAATGTAAAATGTTAAATATAGCACTATTTTCGGAACGATGCATAGTTTATCTCGACAATATCGTGGTACTTAAACCTACGTATATGTGTTTTCTTTTACTGTATGTGCTATATAAGCATATGTATTTATGCGTCTATTTTCGTTAGATAAACACAGTTTTATTACCTCCTAAATTTCACCTCTCTCAGTTATACTCATGACGACGTTTTCCACTTAATGCCCAGTACCAGATTACCTCATCTTAAGCCTCCACTCCACCCATCAAGCAGCCTCCCAAATTTTAATCCCATTGAAAGGAAAGTCATTGGATACCTCTTACATTGTGATATTAACGTCAATTTTAAATTTTAACCCTTTAACTTTTTCAATTAAATCTACTAAATAGTCTACAAACTATAATTTCTACACTGCAGGATTTTACCAGCAGCAACTTTATCATGATCTTTCAAAGAACTATAGATCTATACTACCAGGTCTACGAATGTACATACTACCAGATTTACGGATTTTACTAAGTTTCTACCAACTTCACTAATAACATCGTGTTAGTGTGGAAATACAGGGCGGAACGATAAAATTGCTGCCATAGAAAAGACGACATGATTCCATTTCCGTTTGATGAAAACCGGTTTTCCTTTTTTTTTGCTGTAGACTATCTACTAGTTGGTTAGTTGTGTACAAATCCCAGGAGCGATAGGAGCCTTCTATAATGTCCGAAAGTGACACAATGTTCAACGAGCGAGATCGGAGATGCACAGCTGTACAACTCATGCTCTCTACCGATCCAAGTTATGACAGTAGGAACCTT
This sequence comes from Euprymna scolopes, assembly GCF_053919585.1. NCBI lineage: Eukaryota > Metazoa > Mollusca > Cephalopoda > Sepiida > Sepiolidae > Euprymna > Euprymna scolopes. The sequence goes on along the minus strand of NC_136486.1, from coordinate 126,580,537 downwards.
GCCAGCACCCTCAACATGCAAATCTAGACGGTTCAATGCTTGAGCGCACAGCTCAACGAAGTTTCCATCCACAGTTATGGTCTTTGGTGTAATTTTAAGTGAAGACCTCATATCTTCGAAGTTGGCTTGAAAGTAAACACCAAAGTGTACCCGGATGTGCTGAAGAGTGTGGTGATCCCTTGGTTCAATCAGGTGGCCGCTGGTGTGGCAGTTTGACTCATCGCCGGCACATAAATCCAAAGAGACTCAGGCTTGGCTTCACAAGAATTGTTACGACTTTGTACCCTTCTCTCATTGGCCCCCTCCTCCCCCGACCTGAATTTTCTGGAATACTTCGTTTGGTCATACGTCGAGGACGTCACCAACATGACCACCAACAATACCAAAGCCAGCTAGATCGCCACCATCCACCGAGTACTGACTAAGCTCCCGCAAGCGCTCATTGAAAAGGACTGCTCCCAGTTCCAGAACCGTATCAAGGCAGTGATTGAGGGTGAAGGCGACTACATTGAATAGATGTCAGCTCTATTACATACTCAAGTTACCTGAACAGATTTTTCCAATAAAAGTTTTAAAATAAAGCTATAGTGTTATTTTCTCTAGGGCGACAAATTTATCATTTTACCTTGTACATCTTTATATGTGGACTTCAATCTCAATATTCTTTTTTAATCTAATTAACTCTTCAAGTCGCCTGGGAACCGCATCAACTGATTTCACAATGACCATTTTTATATATATATATATATATATATATATATATATATATATATATATATATATATATATATATATATATATATATATATATATATAATTGTATATTCATATTCTTGTTTTGAGAGACAATGGATATTCATCATAAGGGGTCTTGTTTGCGGAAACCCCAATGAAGAAAGAGTTGCATAATCCTTAACCGCATTTCTGATTCAGTTCAAGGTTAAAAAAGTTCAAAAAACAAATACGAAAATAAACTCAGGAAAAAATGATGTTATTTCAGAGTGTGATTTCACCTAGAGTAGTTGCTTGTTTTCCTTACTGTTGAACTAGAAAAGAGGATATATTAATATATATATCCTTCCGAAGCTATCAATGGAAATAATGCAGTAACAAAATTTCAACCTGGTCTGCACCCACAAACACTCACCACACAACTCACACACACTCACATGCGCGTGTGCACACACAGATATGGTCTGAAAGGATGACAAAAAATACAAAAGAAGGGAAGCAATAGAGAAAAGAAATATTTATTTTTCTTCAGAATGAAACTTCTTGATTTATGACTTGAAGGCACAGACAGAAAATTGATTCTCTTGAAGTGAAAAACGGCCGATTATTTTCTGATTTTTTTTCCCGACCCTCTCCCCCTTCCTAGTATAATTGATAAAGAAAGAAATCCGCATTAAAAGAATAGACGAACAAGAAACTTAAGATTTACAGCGACACAAGCGCGACGTAAGCAGAGAAGTTGCAATGGCGTGTAAGTAAAGTTGATAGGGAATCGGTCGATTATCTCCCCTTCGCCGCCCGTCAATCGGGATCCAGGAAACAATGATAAAAGAGAAACATGATTTATTGTCGGTTGCAAAAGATCAGGATTCAAATTTGAGTGCATGGATTTCGGCCGAGTGAATTTTAGAATGGCGTTTGCCATAGAATGGCGGCTTAGGGATGATTCTCGGAAGCGATTACTAAATGAACGTTGCTGTCATTCGCAGAAGACTTCACTGAACTTATTTCATATCCTGCTTTGTCTTTCCACATCCTTATCACCCTTTTCATATCTGTATCTACATACAATTACCAAGTATATATTCATGTTTGTGTTACAGTAGATCAGAAGAAACATCGGTACCGTCAGTTTCAAATCCGAAACAAATGAACCAGTCTCTGGTCGCCTATGTGGGACTCTTCAGCCTCTATTGATATTCATCACTATCAAATACGTATTTTCGTAACGTATCACGCACATGCATTTAAATCTATATTATCTCTACTATTATATAAAAAGAACTTTGTCTGTGTGTATGTGTGCGTGAGTTTGTTCCCTACAGACTGACTTGGCCGATCTTTATGAAATTTCACACAAATGTACGTTATGTGTCTGGGAGTCTTCTTAGAAAGGTTTTGTATCAGAATATCTTCGATAACTATCGATAATCAAAAACAAAAACCAACGAAAGAAGGAACAGGCGATTTTGACCGAACTTAACACCTTGTACAGCCTAACATCACAAGCACATTTGAGAAGTTTTATTACTGCGCAAGTAGTAAAGTCAGACACATAAAATCAACAGTATGTTCTTTGATATGGCAGGGGCACATTCGAAATGAATGCTTCTGTTTAAAACACAATTGAACCATGATACTTGATTTTTGCATTTTAAACTTTAATTCAAGTCATTATATATAAAAAAATAATTTTATAAAATTAGCAGTAGGCTCTCTACAGTGCAATGTAGACTACAGTGTATTCTGGAATAAATTACTGTTAAGAGGCATGTGAAGCTTTCTATCGGAGGACCGCGATGGGTTCATAACTAGAGCAGGCAATGAATCGATTTGATTGAAAAATGGGTAATTTCACCGATTTTGAAGAAAATAAAAATATGGGAGTGTGAAATATTCATTGATCATCATCCAATTCCGGGAAACTTTGGTTTTCCCTACTAATTCTTATTATATAGTATATGTATTTCAATTTGTTCACTTTTGCATTCACATCTAAATTATAAATCTACAGGCTGACTGGAAAGTAACCTCTCTTATTAAGTGCTACTAATTTATTACTGAAAATATCATTCTTACGAGAAATTAATTTTTTTTTTATTTTCACAACTTATCAAGGCCCGGAAGCCACTCAGGGATGAGGGTTATTGCAAGTACAATAAGAACGTATATAGCATGAGGTTTCATTTAGAAGTTTATATGTGTGCCAGAATCCGACACTCGCTCGCTCTTCAAGTCGTCTGGGAACCGCATCAACTGATTTCACAATGACCATTTTTTTTTTCTTTTTTCCCCTTCGTCAAAAAATATTGCTCGTGGAATATGAGGGCCAAAGAAAAAATAAAGGTGCTGCCTTATAACTCACGCTCCATCCTCTATTAATTTCTTGTGAGAATTATATTTCAGTAATACATTTCAAGTATATACTGTGTTACTTTCTACTCGCCCTATACATCAAACATAGATGATTTCAATAATACACTTTTATTATAGGGAATTAATTTCCAATCACTCTGTATATATGTGTCTCTATTTCGAATAATGATAAAGAGTTTTCACTAATGGACCGAAAGAGCAGGGTTCAATTCTCGGTCGAGTCATACCAAAAATGATACATGATGTTCAGTATTATCTTTCTGTCTAGAATTCTAAACATAAAGTTTAGTATCATTATATGTTTGATAATCATTAGAAGACAAAGTTTGTTCAAAACTCTTTGATTCATGAAACTAATTCTACCCATCCTGGAACGATTATTCTTCTAGTTATATGTAATAAATACTTAAAATATCATCTGTGTATTAGGACGGATAGGTTAAATTTTAGTTTATGGACGAATTTATTGGCAAATAAAAATAAATTTATAACCGAAAACGTTTTGGACACAAATCAATAAACCACGTTGAATATTTGATAATGTGTCATTTATTTGCAGTGATGGCTGTCAGACGTCTGGAACAGATGGAGGTAACTCACAGACACAAAATTCAATTTTATTACATTCCTTTAGTCTATATAGTTTCTATTGGATTTAGTTGAGAGGACTAATTTGGTCAACCTAAAACTTTTACTTACTTTTAAGCAGTTTTTGATTGTATATTTTGGAACACTTTCATGTTGAAGATATTTTACAGATTAAAGCAAGTTTCTTTCAAATATTTCGTAAAACATCCAGTTGAAATGAATGTCCGTCTTCTTGAAGAAAACGCTTTCACCATAGAAAAAAAAAGAAAGAAAAATTTAGTTCTCTGCAAGAACTTAGACATCAGGGTCGGAAAGTGGGATTCAAAACTCAGTGCCCCAAAAGAGGAGCACTCTAACCTGCAAAAAGTACATGGGCAGCCCCGTTCCCCGGCGAAGGCGCCTCAGACGATTAGCAATAAAATAATCCCTTCTCAAAGAGAAAAGGCAAAGCCTGCGAGGGTGGACCTTCTAGAACTGGACAGAACTAAACTCCCACCGCAAAATCAACAGGGATTAGGTCATTAAAGAAATTGTCTAATATCTGTTGATTTTCGGGGGCCCAGGAGATCTAAAATGGAAGTCGTATATCCAATTGGTCGCTGGGAAAGGTTTGGATTATTTTGTTATATCGTTTTCCATTGTATTAAGATAAAAAAAAAAAAGAATTCCGTTTTTGTGTTAAATGCTTAGAGTTATCTCCCTTACTTGTTGTTTTATATTATTGACTGGAAAACAAAGATGGCGGTTTTGATAAACGGTCGTGTGAAACGTTCCAGAAAATATCTGTCTTCAGATGCAATCTCTTACCTATATAACAGTTAAGTATTTTCACGTATGGAATATTGCTACCACATTATGGGAGGTGCTGCACAGATCACTCTTTCCTGCTTTAGCAGAAAACAAAATTGACTTCGAAATCTAGTGGAGGGAGAATGATCTCTTTTGTTTCCTACATCCTTTTTCTAACAAAGAGATGTTGATAATCAGTCTCTCTCTCTCTCTCTCTCTCTCTCTCTCTCTCTCTCTCTCTCTCTCTCCATTGAAAATATACGACTGAGCTCCAGTCTTGTTCTCTTTTAATCGAAGAACCTACTGTTGATTTTATATGTCGGGTTTTTCTTCTTGTGTGGTAATAAAACTTCTCAAATGCACTTGCAATGTTATCTTTGGTCAAAATCACCTGTTCCCTCTTGCATCGGATTATTTTTTTATTATCGATACTAATCAAAACGGTTCGGGTACAAAACCGATAGAAAAACACTGCTATGCACATAACGTACTTTGTGTGAAATTTCATAAAAATCGGCCCAGCCGTTTTCGAGTTATGGGGAAACAAACTCTCTCTCGCGCGCGCGCGCACGCGCACGCGCAGACAAAGTTCCTTTTATATAATAGTAGAGATTTTTTTTTTGTTACTAATGAGTAAGGCGAGGACAACAGCATATTCTTTTCATTGTTTTTTTTTACTCTCGAGTGTGTATCCATTGATATCTTACATGCTTTTATATAGAGTGATGTGGTTCTCAGTTGATTATCTGTGTCTATATCGGATATATACTGGAGAGTCAAAACAATGAAAAGAATGTACTGTTGTCATAGCCCTACTGAGTCAGCACTTACCAAGACCCGAGACCACTTGAGAACAAAGGGTAAAAAAAAATTTGACTTGGACGATAATTGCCACCTTGATCGACAGTAGTAATGCTCTCCATTATAAATGACTAGCGAGGGGTACCCGGCGTTGCCCGGGTGTTTGGGGGTGTTAAAAAAAAGTAAGTATGAGGATCGAACCCGAACCGTTGAGGCAAAGTTATAAATTAAAGTGTGAAAAAAAAAGTGCAACGTTAAACATTGCCCCACCGCGAAATGCTAACGGAAGCACGTTTGAATTTATTTAATTAGTTGGATTTAGCAGGTGCTCGGTTTAATGAATTAATGAGGTCAGGTTTGACTGCGGGGATAGTATTTACTGCTGAATGCCCCTCCCCCCCCCGAAGATGTTATAGGAAAAAGAATAACCCACATGCGGCGAGCGACAAATATTGAATATTTATCTTCCCGAAATCGAGCAAATTAAATAGATAGGCGAGCTTCGTGGTTAAGTGTGAGATATTACGATTTGTATGTGATATAAAAAGTTTTAAAAAGTTGTGAACCGACCGACCGCTTCTCTGAAAGAAGCCTTTTGTAGACACACAGAAAAATCGAACACACATACATACATACATACATTTTCGCTTTTATATTTATAGATAATAAAGGTGTCTATTTATTTCTTTTATATTTGTATGGGCACGTACGAATGTGATTATTATAGACTCAAAACCAAGCTTCTTTTTTATTTTATTTCCCTTTGTTCTTTCTTCAGGAACCAAAGTTTTCCCCCACAATACTCGTTTTGTTCCGTATAAAAATTATAAATAAATAAATAAGAGAAAACAAACAAAACGATATGTTTTGTATTGCAAGACTGGTTGAAAAGACCAAATCCAAACAATGAAAAAATGTAATGTTTTCATTACGGAAGGGGGGAAAAAGCAGCCATCTTTCTGTTTTTGCTTTTTGAACGAATCTATAAATTCTTGCAAAATATACTTGTATTAATTAACTGCACATTTTTGATACAAAACAGACGATTCCTTGGAGGCATACGTGAAACTTGAATAGCACAGAACCAATTATCCTGTCTCATAATAATAATAATGAGGATAATGATACGGGATGTAGAGTGACCTGGAACAATGAATAAAACCCTTCTGGTTATATAATCAGCTTAAAACAATCATTAAGAACTTCAAGTTACAATAATTTAGCTAATAAGTCTTGTTCAATGGTAATTTACATTGGAAATATGAAAAAAAAAATGGAAAAAATATGAATAGTAAACTTATTCTTCATATTAGACGAAAAAGTCTAACAAAATACATTGTTTCATTTCATAAATAACTGGGAAACAATTTGTTTATCAGAAAGAATTATAAATAAAATTTCCTAAGGGAAATTATATGGTGAAATTATTCTAAGTCAACCATTTCATTTCAAGGATTCAATGTTTGGTAAGTTCCGAGGATCTATAAGTGTTCCTCATGAATCAATAATAATGGATTGTTATGAAAAACTCTTATGGATGAGTTTATTTTCAAGATGTATTTATGCTTTTCTATACTTTCCAAAGACATTCACTACAATAACCTCGAGCAATCAGCACGTCTGCCTTAAATCGTCTCCACTTTTTGCATAAAAGATTAATACCATCAGTTTTAACATAGTCATTATATCAAAGAAACAAAAACCTTTATATGTGGTATTTCCAACAACGCATTTATTTTCTAAATATTTAAACAGTTAATTTTTCCTTCTCCGGCAACATGTAGCATTTTGCCCTTGTTGTGACATCACCCATGCGTCTCCAACACGTGCTTATCTGAACATTGGCCACGCCTTGACCAAGTGCTTCTCTCGTCACGTCTTGTACACCATTTCTCTAAACACTCTTTTCCGAACCACACGTCCTTTTATCTCTGCTGTGACGTTATTTCGCACACCCAGCTTAGTCATTTGCATATCTTTATGCTGCCACTGCTACTCCCAGCGTTAGCGGCTTTGTTACACAATCAGTCTGTTATAATTTATGTTTTGGAATGCATAAGATGAGGATTATTTGAATTATTCAAGATGATGCAAAATATTTTTCAGTTTGGAAAATGCTTTTTCAAAACTAAATGTGAAGATTTAATTGATGCATTTTACTTTAGCATAGATGTAGTGTTCTATGATCTGCACGGTAACACATTTTTTAACTACTACAGTGTGTGCACTTGGACTGCAGAATGAGTTGGTTATATTTATATGGTGATGTGGCAGCCGACGTTTCTATTTCCTATATATTTTCTTCTTCTTCTTCTTCTTCTTCTTCTTAACCGCTTTCACGGAGGTTTTTACAACAAAAACACCAACAAATGCAATCGAAGTTTAAAAAAATCTCTTTGCTATTTTATTTCTTTTTCCTTTTTTCACAGTATACATGTAAACACACACAAAAAAACAATTTCTTTGCCATAAAGGAAGGAGAAAGCATCTATACTGTCTTCTGGTGATTCAGATGAAAGCAAGCAATCTTTCCTACCATTTGCTACATCCGCTTTCTTGTGCACGTGATGTCATAGCCAGGACACATGGAAGACACATTGAGAAAACTCAAATGCCTGCTAGACACTATCCTCCAGTGTCTAAGGTCTTCCTGTGTAAGTATTCGTCAGGACAACTTGGCATGAGGATATACTTCCTCCTACAAGTAAACTGACTAAATAAATAACATGGTATTCGAAGCCCAATTAAAATCCCTACGGTATGGTTATCCTACACTGGCTTTTACAAGGAATAATGCACATTCTCCAAGTGATATTGCCTCTAGTAACAGCACTAAACTGGATACTCCATCAGATAAGATGTATTCTTGTCCTGAAATTCAGTAAAACCAAGAGACAAAAAGATATATGAGATATTTGAGAGATAAAATAGAATTGTGATGGAATATTCGAACACCTAGTCATCTCATATAGAGATCAAGTGTTAGTCCCTTGAGTTTTGAGAACTTTGAAGTAAAATGAAACAAAACTGACACATAGCCTTCTTCAAATTCTAATGGAAATTTCACTCTACTTAACCTTTAGCATCATGTGGAAATTTAACAATCCAATGAGCTACACACCCACCTCTTATCTTGCTACATAGATTTTGTTACACATCTCTATAAAAGGTTCACTGATCAGACTGCCGCTTTTCGAGTTCTAGAATATTTTATATGAGGATTGATAATTCAGACCACAACCCAAGCAGTCAGCATGTCTGCCTCAAATAGTTTCCACTTCTTGTTTAAAACGGTAAATGCCTCAGTCAGTCTGTCAGTGTTCCGGAATTTTTTAGATGAAGCTTGATAATTTGGATTATTCTGACCACTAGTCATCCAAGATGAGAATAGTATTTAAAATAAAACAAAATATCATGCTTCATTGCTAAATATGTAAATATAGCACATTTTGTTTAAGAAGCATCTTAGCATGTCTGCCTGTCCGTCGGTCAGTCACGCCTAAGTTTGAAATAGCATTTTTATCTCTGAAAGCATAGATTGGATGGCCGCATCTTAAAAATATCAATTCTTGTTTCGAATATTTTCTATTAAATAATGGTAATTGGCTTCGAAACACGAAAGCATGAGAAGTAAAGAAAGTAAGAAATTGTCAACTTCCATTCTTCATATCTCGTCTATATAAAAGACTGGCAAAATGTATTGTTTAGTTTCACAAATAACCGGAAGATGATTTGCTTATCTTGAAAGGATTATAAGGAATATTTCTTCAGGAAAATATTCTTTGTTAACCAGTTCATCCCAATGATGCAAACATTGGTTAGTTACTAGATGAGGCCTAAAAAAAAAAAAAAAAAAAAAAAATTTTAATCCAAAAATTGTAAACATATATCAGAGATAAGATATTGTTCTTTAATTTCCCTAATTGTCTTATATATTTTATTTCGCAAAACAAGTTTAACAAAACAAAATTAGGCACAAAAAATTGGGGAGAGGGGTCTATGGTCATCCTTGTCACTGCACCTTTGATTGTCTACGCTAATCTTAGCTAGAATTATTAGTCACCAGAGTATAGGGTAGAACAATAAAAGTGTCGCCCTAAAGAAAACAATGCTATAGTTTTATTTTTAAACTTTTATTGAAAAAATCAATTCAGGTAACTTGATTATGTAGTACAGCTAGCATTTATTCAATGTAGCCGCTTTCAGCTTCAATCTGCCTCGATACGGTCTAGAACTGGGAGCATACCTTTTCCACAAGTGCTGGCGGGAGCTCAGCGAATACTCGGTGGATGGCGGTGATCAGGCTAGCTTTGATGCTGTGGGATGTCATGTTGGTGATGTTCTCGGCGTATGACCAAATGATATAAGCATCTATCTTCAATTAACGTACCCTATATTCTCCCTGATAGTTTAATCACACATTTTAGCCACTTTTTTCCTTTGTAGTTTCGCCTGACTAAATCACACATTATAGCATTAAACTCACTATGACAGATATGTCATATATCTACCTGCATTATATGATAAAACTATACTCCTCCTATATCACAAAAATCAATTTAGTCCTCCCAAACAGCCTCAATATTTTATTTCGCTCCTAATGTCACTATCGCTAGATGTTATATCCCTATTATGTAACCAAGCATCTTCTCTTCTGATGAGAAGCATTAGGCTTAGAAATACTCTACAACACAATTGATGTATACCCTTATTGAATAAATGTATATATATTACTATATAGTTTTATATCATCTTTTTTTTCTTTATTGAATTATATATATATATATATATATATATATATATATAAGTGATGTTGGGCCTTGTCAATACTAAATATTTTTTTCAATAATGACTAATCAATCATTTGTAAATAAGTGTATGTTCGTTATTGCCAGCAACTGCAATGCTAAATATTAGCTGAGTGGGTTTAGATATCTACTGTCATAAGGATGAGAATGAGCTAAGGATTTATTTTGTGAGCTGACGACTATTGTTAACTGAGTTTTAAATTTTTTATTTACTAACAAATTAAAAGCTGTGAAGGACAGAAGCTGATTGAAGGTTATTGCATGCAAGTGTCTTGTGACAGACTGGAGTAGATGCAAACGAAAAACAAATCAACGTAAGGGTGATCATTAGAGAAAGTATTCGCATGAAGTCATTAAGTTCCCGGGTAAAAACAAATAAATAAAGGTCAAGTGATGGCAATAAAGAAGATAATTAGAATCGCTGTTTTTTTTTCCATCGTCGCATGGCAAATCAACGTCATACATTTCTCTTGCTATTTCGAGTCATCTTGTAGCATTACCAACATTTTCATGCACTCTAATACACCACAGAGCGCCCATACTTAATTATCTCCCTTTTTTTCTACGCTAATGAATGCTCTTGGATACGGTCCAAAAAAAGACTCTTCGATCCCACTTTGTCAACTAAGCTCCAACCCCTGTCCCACAATGTTCCATCCCTGTGCCTGTTTTACAATATTCTAATCGAATGTGCTCTGCTGAACTTGTTGCACTTGTGTTCTCTCGGCGTACATATCCTCGACAAACCCGCTTTGCAGCAAAACTACACCCCTCCACTGTTAAGGTCCCCAAATGCCAGAAAGCTTTCTACTCTAATAGTTTCTTCTCTAACCCAACTAGACCTTGGAATTCCCTCCCTGCTACCTGCTTCCCTAACTGAACTGATACACAGAAGTTTCAATGTAACGTAAACCAACATCTTGTTAATATTTCCTAGGCATGGTCCCAAATAATAGCCCCTTACATCCAAGTGGCAATGTGCCTTGTTAGGGGTCAACATGAGTTAAAAAAAAAAAAGTTGTTTTTTTTCCTTCGTCGTTTCGCCCGACAATACGTGTCTAACGCATGTATAAAATTCAAACTATGTGAGACACATTCTCTCGACTTTTTAATGTGCACACCTTTTCAGATTTTCTTGGACTTGTGTAAGCACACAATCCAACAGGAAGCAAGCTTTTCTGTATCTGCATTCAATAAATAGTATTTCAAGCATATTACCTTTGTTTTATTTCTTGTTTTAAGTATTGCTTGTACGATAAAATGTATATGAAAACGGTAAATGCTATCCGCAAAACCCCAAAATCTTTAACTTCATTACAAACAAATGAAGATAGACTTCAAGGACGCAAGGGAAAGAACTCAGTTCATTTTTGTAGTACTATCCTGGAATAATTATTTCACCCTACATGGAGAGCAGATAGTTAACACTAAGTAAGCACCTTCAGAAGGGGACACAACTCATGACTTACAAATGATAATTGAAGGCTCTGCGAAATGTTTTAAGATTGAAATCATAAATGCAAACAATAATCAAAGGATATAACATTTCTGAAACAAATTGTTTTGCTTCTTTTCAGAATGAGGCGGGTGGAGTGATTCTATTGCTATTAAAGTACAGCTTCAAAAACAATCATTATTTCTGTTTTCCTTGCTTTAATTTTTTTCTTTGTTTTCTTTTTTTCTTCTTTTCATTTATTTTGTTTCTTTCCTGTTTATTACATTTCTGTTTTCCGTTTTTTTATTATTTTATATATATATATATATATATATATATATATATATATATATATATATATATATATATATATATATATTTTATTTTCTGTTCTTTTTCCTTTCTTTTCTGATTTGTGTTTTTCTTCTTTTAGATTATTTTGTGTTTTCCTTCTTTTATTTTCACAAGCGAAATCCTAGAAAATGTGGAGAAAAAAATGTACCAAGAATATGAAAACTGTTCTGTTCTTCTTCCTTATCTTTTCAGTTTCTTTCTTATTGCTCTTTTAGTTCTATTTTGCTTCTTTTCAGTTTTTCTAACTTCTTTTTTTCATTTGTTTTTTTTTTTAAATATCTTCTCTTCTTTCTTCTTTATATCTTTCATTTCCTGCTTTCTTTCCTTTTTTCAAATTTCTTTTTCCTCTTTCTTTTCTCTTTTCTATCTTTTGTTTTGTCCCCCTTTTCTTTCTTTAACTCTTGTCCTTTTCTTTCTTTCTTTTTTTTCACACTATCTTTCTATTCTATTTCCCTTCTTTTCCCGTTTTCCTTCTCTCTTTTCCTTTTTCGTCTCGAATTTCATTCAAACTTTCCAGCTTTAAATCAGATCAATCAGAACAGAACACTCATACAATTTTGCTTTACATCGCATCCCGAATGCTCATCAGTTTGAATTACACTATCAGAAACTTCCTTTTCTAAACCTAAAAAAATAGTATATCAATCATGTCACAGAGCTGATCGAATTTTCAGTGTCAGTTTTCATATTCTTGATACATTTTTTCCCCCCACATTTTCTAGGATTTCGCTTGTGAGTCACTGTCCAGAATTCTCATTTTTAAATAATTTCCAAAACTTTCTCAACTTCACAAAACTGTTTTTCAGTCATGTAACAGATATGATGGGTTATTCAACGAAACTTTTCATGGACATGTTCATAATCATTTCCAGAATTTCCTCAGATCTTACTGGAGAATTTTAGCCCTGATCTTTCTTTTATTTTTAAACTTTTATTCACTTTTAAAAAAGCTGCTACATAGACATAAGAATCTACCCTGGATAAGAAGCGGGTAGGGAGTTGCGCAGCGAGATATTAGTTCACATTACATTTAAACTTCTGCATGCTAGTATAGACGGGAAACAGGAAGAAAAAATGGAATTCAAAAGGTAGGCGGTTCGAAATAAGAAACTATTAAAGTCAAAAACTTTCTGGCATCTTGGAATCTCTACAGTGAAGCGGTGAGATTTTGCTGCTTGTTGGTATGTCAAGGGTATTTACGTTAAGTGAGCATGTTCAGCTAGTTCGTTGGAGCACATTTCATTAAATTACTTGTAAAACTAGCAAAGGCATTCACCATTGTGGCGATGGGGTAGGGACCAGATATTGGTAGATAGTGTGGGATCTATTAGCTTAGAGGCTCTTTTTTTTTTTTTTTGACCCTATTTAAGTTGGAGAGACTAGTGGTTTTAGTGGTTGGTGCACCAGCTAAAACTCATAATTTTGGTATGGACTAGAACTAAAGTCATATTTTTAATATTATAATATTGTTACATGTCTATTTGGAGATATTCCTGTGTGCTCATAACTTTTGTCTACATTGTAACAAAATTCATCTACACTGAAAAAAAGGTTTTGGTGCATGGTCTGTTAAAACAACAACAGAAACATTTTAACCAAAATCACCCATTTTCTTTCCACCTTCAATGGTGCAGGTAATTAGAAAATGGTTTGTTTGGTTTGGTTGTTTTTATTTTATGGCATACCAACTCTTTTGGGGCTATTTAATGCCAAATCCAGTAATTTGGGTAAAAAGTTTTTATACTTAAAGTTCTTTTTATATCTTCAAATATTTATTCATGGTGTTTGGTTTGATTGTTTTGTTATAAAACATTTCAATCCTTTCCGGGTTATTTATTGCTTGATCGAGTAATTTGTGTAAAAAGTTTTTTTATGCTTGAGGTTCTTTATATATTCAAATATTTATTCATGATGTTTAAGAAAAATAATGGCTTTGTGAATAAAAGCCGTTGTTTTGTTTAATAAGGACAAATTATTTTCCAGCTTAGTGAATAAAAGTTGCGAATATGATTTGGTTATTAATTTGTGGGGATTTTGCATACTGTTGAATACAACTCTTGGTGTAGGGTGAAGGAGCCATTAATATCATCATCGGTTAACCTATAAGGAACAATTCTTAGATTTTGCATGGAAACTAGTGATGGAACGATTCCAATATTTTTTCCGATTCCAATTCAATTTTCAATTCCTTTCAAATTTCTACCTATTTAATTATTCACTTGTTGTTTTTTTAATTTTCAGATTATCATAAATATCCGTGTAATGTGTGCATATATTTTCACAAAAGTTAACTTTCTCTGTGGGTAGGGAGGTGTACATTACATGAATCTTATATTTTATTTTTGTTTCTAATCTTTTCCTCATAGTTCATTGAACACAACGATTTACTAAACCCATTATGAAATTTTCACATTTTGCCATTTTTTTTTTCTATTTGTCCACTCGTGCTATTTTACTGTGCCATTTTTCCCAGCATCATTTTTTTTTACCTAAATGATTTATTATACTCTCTAGCTTTTAGTTTTACTAGTAGTTTGAAAACAACAAATATTTATCATTTTATCATTATTAGTAGCAATGGAAAATTAAGTTTTAAGCAATAACAAAAAAAAAAAAAAAAAATACAAACATAAAAATAAGGAGTCGCTTTTAAAATCAGAAAATAGATTCAAATTTTTCTGATACTGATTCCGATACCCTAAAAGGTTCCAATTCTTGATTTTGATTAATCGTTCCAACACTAATGGGAACTTGTTTATGATTTACATAATCCAAACAGTACACAAAAGTCAGTGAGCAATCATTAATATTTAACTTTTTAGTTTGTTTGTTGATATTTAATTATTTAGTTTGTTTTATTAATATTTAATTATTTAGTTTGTTTTATTAATATTTAATTATTTAGTTTGTTTTGTTGATATTAAACTATTTAGTTTGTTTTGTTGATATTAAACTATTTAGTTTGTTTTGTTGATATTAAACTATTTAGTTTGTTTTGTTGATATTAAACTATTTAGTTTGTTGTATTGATATTAAACTATTTAGTTTGTTTTATTGATATTTAATTATTTAGTTTGCTTTATTAATATTTAATTATTTAGTTTATTTTATTAATATTTAATTATTGAGTTTGTTTTGTTGATATTAAACTATTTAGTTTGTTTTGTTGATATTAAACTATTTATTTTGTTTTATTAATATTAAACTATTTAGTTTGTTTTATTGATATTTAATTATTTAGTTTGTTTTATTAATATTTAATTATTTAGTTTGTTTTATTAATATTTAATTATTTAGTTTATTTTATTAATATTTAATTATTGAGTTTGTTTTGTTGATATTAAACTATTTAGTTTGTTTTGTTGATATTAAACTATTTAGTTTGTTTTGTTGATATTAAACTATTTAGTTTGTTTTGTTGATATTAAACTATTTAGTTTGTTTTGTTGATATTAAATTATTTAGTTTGTTTTGTTGATATTAAACTATTTAGTTTGTTTTATTAATATGTAATTATTTAGTTTGTTTTGTTAATATTGAATTAGTTTATTTTGTTGATATTAAACTATTTAGTTTGTTTTATTAATATTTAATTATTTAATTTGTTTTATTAATATTTAATTATTTAGTTTGTTTTATTAATATTTAATTATTTAGTTTGTTTTATTAATATTTAATTATTTAGTTTGTTTTGTTTGTCCCTTGTCGCTTCTCTCTTGATTCTCTTCAACTCTAAAAATAATATTTTCCTTCTTCAACTGTGACGGGCATGCATAGAAGAACTCTTACGAGCATCCTCCCCGATGAAGAACTTAGACCTGTCATACAATTCTTGAGTGCTTCCGTACAAGCCCATTACAACAATAAAATCGCAATTGGAATGTATCGTTCTTAAAGATGCATGAGAATTGTGATATTAGATTTTGTAATGGGGTAAGTTGATCTACACGTATTAAGAATAATGGACTTACTTACCAAGAGACGATAAATGTAGTTATATCTAACACGTCTAATCACGGGTAGTGATTCTTGGCAGTTATGATCCCAAAATCATGACGTATACATTTTTTAAATTCACTTTTTGTGAACTATACCACTGTGTTTATTTTGATTATTACCGACGTGTAAAGCAACAAGACTTTTCAAATTATAATGAGATGATCTTGCGGAGGATGAAGACACAATGTCAAGAGTTCGAATAGAATGGAAGAGAAAAGAACGAAAGTATGAATTTATTTAGAGGCAAAATTAGCGCGTGTGTTAAAACATAACTCTTAAAAATAGCAAGTAGGAGACTCCCCTCCTTCATCTCTCCGAATAATGTACTTGAGATGTTGATATAAACAGCATCTATTTTGCATACAGATTTTTGGCATAATGGACAGGTTAAAGATTTACATGCTGCTCACCTTAACATGATGTAACACAAGGTTGGAAAAGTGGGGATGTTGAACAAGCTCCTCTAATGGGGAGCACTCTTGCCTGACATAAATTGCGTGTGTATCCCCACCAGCATTCTGTAGTCAGGGCGCCTCAGACAGCAAGCAATAAAATTATCCCATCAAAATGCCAGGTGGCAAGGCCTGAGAGGATGGACTTCCTCGATGATACCTAGGTGGTGTACCTCAGTCCGACAAGTACTGGGCCAGTTCCTGGCCCCGCATCTGTCAGGCTGATTGTGAAGAATGGATTCTTGACTGGTACTTTCTATCCAAGTCTCGAAGCAACAAGGAGACTCTTTCTCCAACATTAAAACATAATGGGAGGGTATGATTACAAAAAACTGGAAGGTTCTATTATAGACAGGGGTGATAGGTACTGACCAATCAAATAGGAGAACGCTCTGCTACTGACCAATTAGAAACCGGAATCACTCCATAAATAGAATTCCTGCACATAATCTTTCATGTCCACATGAAAAGGAATTTTATTCTTCGTCTGCAAATGTTTTCAATTCAAGACATCTATGGATTGTATATCAAACGGAAAACTCTATCCTTCATCAGTTTTACAATTCGAAGCTTCTATTGATTGATAATACCATTTTGTTTGAAACAACATTTCTCTTCTAAGATATATATTCTATAGCTTACAACTCCAAATAAACGTATTTGCATTTATTATTAATAATTAATATCGATCATTTCAGAGAGACACCCTGCTGCAAAAAAAAAACAAACAAACAAACATAACCCACAACGTTGCCAAGTATCATAATATCTTCAACTTTTTTTTCAAAGGAGTCACCTCTTATCAAGGCCTGGAGACCATTTGACGATAAGGGGTGATGATTGAACGGTAGTCAATGGGACAATACCATAGTAATCGTAAGTAGTGGAAATTTAGTAAATTGGATTACTTAAGGGGATGGCTCAATAAGAATTTAATTACATTGGACATGAAGACGACTATATTGTTGTCAGCCGGAAAGTAGGCAAACGAAAGAGAGTCCCACAAGTGTGCAGTTCAAAGAAATAAGCTTTGTTCATTAAATGTGTGTTTAAGCACAGATAAAGAGTGGGGGAAATTATTAATCGTGGTTTAAACTAGACGAGTGTTTTTCGTGAAAGTTTGACAAGGGGGGGGCCTTTGATTGGAGCTTAAACGAGCACTTGTCATGAAAATAATGATAGAGCAGAGACAGGCTCGCAACGTCTCTTCTGTGGGAAAGAGGTTGCAGAGAAGAGAAAAGGGCATCCCTTACCGAAAATCATCAGCATCAGCATTATCATCCCCAGAAGTTATTCGATATGCAACATTGAATAAGGTTAAGAAGTAAACCAAATGTCATTCAGTCTCCTACTTCTAAATCACCAGAATGCAAGCTAACAAGATTTTGTTCTCCTTCAGCGCGTGGTTTTGAAAAAGCGACACTTGCTCAGAGCGTATCACCCTCCCTTATGCTAATCTAGTATTATTGGCGCAATAAAGGTGAAATAAGGGTAAAATATGACGTTTGATATTTTCCTCATAATGTAGTTTGTTCACCTGGATTCTTCAATTGGGCGTGAAATTGGACAGATGTCATATCGATGAACATAATAATGATTGATGAGTTGATAATCTAGAATTTTAGAGACACGTGGCTTATTTTACACAGACATCTAAATAAACCGTTCTTCTAGATCTGAGCACATACATCTAATACGTCCAGTGATACAACACTTAGCACTATTATAAAATGCGTAGTTTACCGGTGTTATTTAGTTGTAAACGATGTCGTTATTTATTTTTATGGAGGAATAAGTTTAAGAATGGTAATTTATGTTAAAGTTCTGTGGACCATTATTTCTTTAATGTTTAATTATGCATTAATATTGTTTGAAATGATGTGATTCACGTATTCATTCTTATCAATGTGTAAAAATAGTCTGAAAGGAATTGTTAGCTTATGGATAGATTTGCTCTTACTTTTGGAATAGGCTTTACATGTATATTCATGGCCTAGATACGATCTCTTCGGTATGGCTAACTGTTAAGTGTTGAGACATTATGTTGAACAAAGATGGCGGTAGTAAATCAAATCGGCGAAAAATCAATGTAGTCACGATCTCGAGTGTTGAGTAATTCTTAATAACAAAGATGGCGGCAAAGAATCAATGCAGTCATGATTCAGTCGTTTCAAGATGAATGTTGACAGCGAACTGACTTGAATCCAAAATTCGATATTTTTATAATAAAGTTGGAGGCTTCTCATTGGTTGATTGTCCTAACCGTAAGTTATAAATAGGATCGTCGGAATCATTGGGGTCATACCTTCATTATTAATCAAAAACATTTTAACACTAACC
Organism: Euprymna scolopes; assembly: GCF_053919585.1. Classification (NCBI taxonomy): domain Eukaryota; kingdom Metazoa; phylum Mollusca; class Cephalopoda; order Sepiida; family Sepiolidae; genus Euprymna; species Euprymna scolopes. The sequence continues at coordinate 126,561,863 of NC_136486.1, read as the reverse complement.
AACACTAGCTTTTATGAGGAATGGTGCACCTTCTCCAAGTGATAGTCCCTCAAGTAATAGCGCAAAGCTGGATACACTATCAGACAAAATGAATTCTTGTCTTGGAATCCAGTAAGACCAAGAGACCACAAGAAAGATATACTATTACATATTTAAATGGTCGATTGGAGAGAGAAAAATTATGTTCTCATTTTTTTTATTAACTCAGTGTTTGAGATGTAAAGAAGAATTTTAATAGAATATCAAAATATCTACATCTTGTAACATTGTCCGTGGACCAACACTCGTTGTGTGCAGTCTACGTCACAAAGGAGACCAAGACAAAGAATAGGAAATAACTCCAACTAACTTGTTCTTTGCAGCAACAATATTTCCTCACCCATTTGATCTAGAACGTTCTTCACACTTCTCACGAGATCTCGAACGTTATCTTATTCCATGCTCCAAGTCTCTCACGTGATTGCTCTCTTTCTCTTTTTATAGTCTTTTTTTTTCTTTACTGGTGACGTCACTTCGTGTGCATTTACATCCGTGCACCGCGCTGTGTAACAGTATCTTATGTATAGGTCAAATGTTTGCCCCAAAAAGGGGAGGGTCTTGATTTCTAAGAACTTCGACTGAGGTAAAATTAAACAAAAAAGAGAAACAAAGCCAATCCATAAATAAACATTTATGACTTGATAGAACACCCAAAAGGAAAGAGTTAAATAGTATTCAAAAGGTCGAGACAAAAAAGTGTTTTTTTGTCTATATATAGACGTGAACTTGTTTGTAAGTGAGTTTAATGTGGAAGATGTATTCATTCATATATTTTACCCTGGATGTGTGGGAGAATTGAAACCCTAAAATAATCAGTCCTTCTCCATTTATTACTGTTATATTTCTTAGCATCTTGCATGTCAGATTTCCAGTAAAATTGATTCGGAAGAAATGCTGTTATAATTGTGCAACTTTTTTTTTTTACATAAGCATCACCACTTATCAAGGCCCAGGAGCCACTCGAGGGCAAGGGTTAAAGAGTGTACATTAGACAATTGGACAATATAGTAATCGTTGGTAATGGAAATTTGGTAAATTTGTTAACTTAAGTGGAACGGCTAATCAAAAACTTGTTTACATTAGACTTGAAGACAACCATATTGTAGACAGCTTGAAAGTAGGACAACGGAAGACAATTCCATAGGCGTGCAGTTCTAAGAAAGAAGCTTTGCTCATGAAATCTACGTTTAGGTTTAGGCACAAATAAAGAGTGGGGGGGATTATTGATAGCGTTTTCTGCTAGACGAGTATTCCTTGTGAAATATTGGCGAACGGGGGACCATAGATTGGAGCTCAGTCGAGCACTTGCCATAAAAATAACAATAAAGCAGAGACAAACTTGCAACATCTCTTCTGTGAGAAAGAGGTTGCAGGGAAGAGAAAAGGACATCCCCTACGAGGCCACAAAGTCTATTTTGAACTCTATCAAGGCAGGACAAGTCCTTTCTAGCAGCTCCTGCCCAGATGTGGCAACAATACTCCATCCTTGGACGTAACTGGCTCTTATATAGATAGAGAATTGCATAAGCAGTGATATATCTACTGGAGCGATAGAAAGATCCCACCATTTTTCCAATGGCTTTGGCAACAGATTTAATGAATGTGTTCCATTTCAGATCAGGAGTAAAGGTCAAGCCCAGGAGCCTGTCAAAACATTAGACCTTCCCAAGATGAGAGCCATTCATTTCAATTGATGCCAGTTGGAGATCAGAGCGTTGATGATGTAAAGATAAAAGCTTGGTTTTAGATGCATCAAAAGTAACCAGCCACCTCTTTCCCCATTGTACTACTTGCTCAAGATCAGAGGAGAGAGAATCGAAGAGAACTCCTCATTACACAGTCACTCTTTCAGGGATTATCTGTTGTTTGAAGGCAGCAAGAAGCCAATAACATAATACAATCATGTTGGTCAAAAATTATCTTTTTAAACATGAAATAGTAAACTAATCTGCTCTTATTGTTACTCGAAGCACATGAAAGATTTTATTTATATTACGTGCCCAGACATAATGTAGCTGGCGTCTAGTGATTCCTGGCAGGAGATTTCATAACTAAGGGCAAGTAACTGACCTTCATGACTGTCTGTTTCTTTTTCATTCATTGTACAGTCTTTATTCGAAGCTTAACTCTCTTTTCTTTATTCATCAATTTTTTTGCTTTTACTATTTTTCTTTTTCTCTTTTTCTTTATTCTTTTCTGCTTTCGGTGCTTTCTTTTCTTTTCTACTTTTTTTCTGTTTTACATCTTTTTCTGTTGTTTCTTTTCTTTGATGTTTTTTCTTTTTAAAATTATTTTCGGCTTTCATTGATTTATATTTGTTTTATTCCTTTCTTTTCTTTTTCCTCTTTTCTTCATTTCCTTTCATTAGATTTATTTCTCTTTTTCTTCTTTCCATTTGTTCTCCTTTTTTTTTTTACTTAATTTTTGCTTTAATTAATTTCTTTCTTTGATGTTTTTATTTATTTATTTTTCTTTCGTTTCTTTTTCCTTCCGTTTTCGTCGATTTCCTTTCTTTTCATTGTAGCTTTTTTCCCCCCTTCGTATCCTATCAGTTCTTCCCCTCACGTCACCCTCACCTCTTCACACACAACAGTAACCAACTTTCTTTATGGAATCCATTTACAAATTCATTTCTTTTCGGACAGTTTCTGCAGAATGAGTGGCAGAAAAATTGGTCTAAGGCATTTTGCCCATGGGTTTCCTGCAGAATTCCAACCCGATCGATGAATGAAAGACATGTGACAGTGCAAAGATAACCATTCCACTTTGGCTCAACACAAGAATTTCTAGAACAATATAAACCAAGTTTTCTTATTATTAGCTGAGGGAGGATAAAATCAAACACAATATAAGTAAAAAATGAAATGAAATAGAAACCACCAAATGGAAACAAAAGAGGTAGGCATCGAGTTAAAACGTGATAAATAGTATAAAAATGAATCGATTGTTATATATATATTCACAGTAGCAGGGAGACCCGACGTTGCCCGGGAATAAATGGGAGATCAAAGAAAATATTTTTGTTGTAAACAGAATTGATGAAATGGCCCATTTTTTTCAATCAAATTGATTAACTGCTCTAGTCTGACACACACACCACAGTACAACGGGAGGGAGCCTCATATGCCTCCCTGTAGTAGTTTATATTGCACTGTACAGAACCTACTATTGATTTTATAAAAGTATTTTTTATATAATGGCTTGATTTCAAATTAAAAATGCAAGAGTCAAGCATCATAGTTCAATTATGTTCTAAACAAAAGCATTCATTTCAAATGCGTCTATGTCTTATCAAAGAACATAATGTTGATTTTATGTGTTGAGTCTTTTTGCTTGTGTTGGGATGATAAAAATTCTCAAATGCACTTGTGATGTTAGGCTGTATAAGACTGTTAACTTTGATCGAAATGTGACTATTCCTTCTTTAATGGGACTTTTTTGATTATCAGAGCTATTCTGATACAAAACCTATTTAAGAACACTTCCAGACACATGAAGTACATTTATATGAAATTTATAAAAAATCAGCTAAGCTATTTCAGAGTCCATAGGTAACAGACTCTCTCTCTCTCTCACACAAAATACTTTTCATATATATATATATATATATATATATGAAAAGCACTTAGTGTGTGTGTATGTACACGTCCTTAAATGTGGGGTATTTGTACACGTCCCTTAATGTGGGGTGATGATGTATATATGAAGGGAATAAATTCTCGCAAGGTAACTCTTCAAGGCTCAACGAGAGCTAATTAATACTGGTGAATTTTATTACGAAAAAGTACAAAAAAAATATATTATCACACACACACACACACACACACACACACACACACACACACACACACACACACACACACTAAGCTCTGTTTAATGCAGACATGTTGAGAGAAATATAGTAAATATTCAAACTAAACATAGTTGTGAGTTCTCTCCCTTAGGTAGATCGATTTTGGCCTGTTTATTACACCCTAAAATCACGTTTCCCAAAATATGATACCGGTGTAATGTGTTATTTCTTCCAATGAAAGAAGCTTTATATAAAAGTTTTAGATTTAATATATTTGTTCTTTATTGTCTAATGTCAAAATATAAACAAATTAGATTTATTGCGTTTACATTCCAACTCTTCATACATATATATAAGTTTTGAAAATATGTATGGCAATAGCATGACGAATCCTCACTAGAATGAAACGCTGAAAATTCTGTGCAGCTTAATTGCCATATATAATTAAAACTTACTATCTAGCTTTACTCACATATCGAGCACTGTCGAAGTAAAAAAAAAAAAAAAAAAGAAAGTATTTACAGAAAATTTTATGTAGATACATAAAATAATAATAATAATAATAATAATAATAATAATAATAATAATAATCTCATTAAGCTCCGTTCAAGTCGGGCGCATTGTGAGAAATATAATAAAAGATTACAAGTTCTATCCGTTGGGTAGATAGACCACTAATTGCTTATTGTTTACACATTATATATATATAAAATAAAGCTGAATGTCTGTGTGTATGTCTGGTCACGAATAGGCTCCTATATGGTTGACTATTTAAAAAAAACTGATTACATATAATGATAGAAGATGTATCGAGACACAGGAATGGGCATGTTTGATCTGGCAGAACAGTGATTCATTAAACTTGTGGGGTCTGTGTTCGCGCCTGGTTCACAAAGTATGGAAATAAAAAATTTAAAAATTAAAAAAAAAAAAAACGTTTACAAGTGTTTTTGATATAGATGTACATACGAATACTTTGATAAGTATGTTTTAACTTAAATAGGGATGGCATATTAAAATTGTGGGGTCTGCGTTCGCGCCTGGCCTCCATAGAATGGAAATAGGCGCAAACTTTAATAAAGACTTTTCATATCTATCTGCGTTAGTATACTTTGATAATTATGTTTCAGTTTGAAGAAATATGTTACAATAAAATTATGGGGTGTTCGTTCTGCTAGTATATATATATATATACACAGGGTGGACCATAAGTCGACAACCAAAGGATTTTAAATAATTCTCATAGTAATAAACGTTATTTATTAAAACCAAACTTAACCAATAAACTGAAAAACACGTTGTACATGCTGATACAATCATAAAAGAAGATGTATCTTATACCCAAAGAAAAGAAAATATATTTTGCCCCGCAGATTTTACAGTTTCAGATCACTTAATTTTTTGGTGCGTGACTTATGGCACACCCTGTATATTAGTTTCATTACTACTTGTATTGTTTTTTTATATAAGGCATGGACAACGCCAGATAACCCTACTCGACGTTTATTATGGCAACAGCATGGTTAAAATTTGTAACATCAGATCACTTTGCCCCCCCCTCCCCAACAGACACACAAAAACATTTGCTAAGTAAATGACTAAGTAGCAGATGACATGTCTCTGTATTTTTATTGTAAGTTTAGCTCAGAAATTAGATCGGGTTGACAAAGGTCCATGCAATTTGACCGAAGCCGAAGATGTAAGGTTAGATGAAATTCAATTCTTTATGCTATCGCATGTTGATAAACATCGCTGTTGAACGTAGCAGCTGTTCCGAAATTATCAGAGTAACAAGACTGATGTGCGT